>NC_073302.1:25755349-25950349 GCF_027595985.1 Sorex araneus | reverse complement strand
ATCCCACCCACACGGCAGAGCCTGGCAAGCTCCCTGTGGTGTATTCAATATGCCAAAAACAGTAACAACAAGTCTCACAATGGAGATGTTACTGGTGCCTGCTCAAGCAAATCGATGAACAATGGGATGACATTGATACAGTGATCCTCTACAATACAACAAGCATAATTTTAAAAACGCTATTAAATGGTGATTGAAAACTCAACTTTCCAATGGCTTCTCATAGTTTTTTCTTATTCTGCAGAAAAAAATAAATAAATAAATGGCTATGCTTTCCAGAGAAGCACAGGGAACAGCACAAGGATGACCACCACCTCACCTTCCCCTTCCAAATTTTAGGCAAGGCAAATGTTTAGTGAAATTTAAATCACATCTAGAATCCAGCTGAAAGGCAGGTTGAGGGAGGGGAAAAGTGTAGTCTCTCAAGGAGGGGAGGGATTTTAACAAATATTAAAGTCAATCTACCGTGTTCCCTGGATGTCATTGCTGCAGCATGTACAAGAGCACGTCATAAACAGAAGAGAGATCAATGCCCAAAATCAATGACTGATGAAAACAAACCTCGATATGTCCTTGTAACAAAAGAGCATACTCAGTTTTAAAGGATGTTTCATAATAATGCATAAAGTCTTACATTATTTACCAAAATTAAATCTGGTTGGGGCTGGGAAAGAACTCAGAGCATGGTAGAACAGACATAATAGGGCACCACTGAAGTGCCCCTAACCCTCACCCCATCCCTATGTCCGTTCTGGTCCCATAATCCTTCCCCTCCTACCCCTGCCCCTACTATATGTTAATTGACAGTCGAAGTTTGGTGTGTACTTTTACTTCCTTTCACACCACCGTGTGTTTGAGAACTTCCACTTATGTTCCTTCCTATCAAAACCAAACTGAACATTCTTATCTCTAAATAAAAACCACAATTTCTACTCAAAAAGAACCGTGGGACTTTCTGGTACTGAAATGAGAAAAATTATGATGGTTTTCACCCCTGGCAGGGAAAACTGTTGCTCCAATGGACAAATGTTAAAGACACACTAGGGAACAAAAATATATTTTGTTCTGATTGACTCCAGAAGGCATGCTGCTTCATAGGACTTAATAGAATGGAATCATAGGCACCTCAGCCTTAGTACCCCAAAGACAAATTGTGATTTCCTCACTTCTCAGACCTCTCCTTCCCGCAGTCTTTCTTATCTCACTAAATTGAAATTCCATACTTCTACTGTTCCTTTGACATTCAGGATCCAAACAATCAGCAAATCATTCAAGCTCCACTTCCAAACTTATCCAAACTCTACCCATTTTTAACTCCCTTCTGACTTGTCACATTGGCCTCCCCCACCACCCCAGATAACTGAGAAAAACTCTTCCTGTTTCCTGTTCCACTCCTGAGCCTCCTATAGTCTACTCTCAACATGGTAACCCAAGTGACCCTTGAAATCACAGAAGATCTGCTCAAAATCCTCTGGGGCTTTTTCTTCTTCTGCAGTGACTAAAGAGTGAACCCAGGGCCTCATATATGCACGGCAGATGTTCTACCTCTTAGCTTTCTTCCTGGCCCCTGCCTTCACTTTTAATTTTAAAACAAAGGCCCAGCATGACTCCATGCTACTAGCCTTAATCTTTCTCAGATCTCTCTCCTCCCCACTCCCATCTTGCTTGCCCTGATCTAACCACAATGGGCTCCTTGCATGGCCTCAAACGTAACTCAACATTCTTCCAGTTCAGGACCTTGATATTTGCTGTTCTAATGCCTGTAATTTTCCTTCCTCTTTTAGGTGCTGCTCAAATACCACCTTATCAGAAGTTTCCCCTAAATGCCTGCTTGAAATAACAAGTCCGAACCCCCCTCCTCTCTCACTCCCATCCCTCCTACTCCTGAACTCCATCCGTCCGAATCTTCCTCCTCTCATTGTAGCTCTCTCTCTGCATGGAAGGTGACCTGAAACCCAAGATATTTATTTGCTTCTTGTTTTTCGGACCCTACAAGCATGTCAACAAAGACCAGGACCGGTGCTGAGTCTCCAATGATTAACACTGTATTCAATGAGTAAATGAATAAATGTCTATTTAAGAGTTCCTCAACTGGGGCTGGAGCGAAAGCACAGCGGGTAGGGTGTTTGCCTTGCACGCAGCCGACCTGTGTTCGATTCCCAGCATCCCATATGGTCCCCCCAAGCACCTCCAGGAGTAATTCCTGAATACAGAGTCAGGAGTAAACCCAGGTGTGACACCCCCCCCCAAAAAAAAGAGTTCCTCAACTATAATCATTTTATAATTAAAAAGAATTATTAAAAGTGGGCTGTCCATAACCCCCTGCAAAACTTGGACACCAATTCTGACATAGAGGAGCTGAGCCTCCTGCTAGCTTCCTCCAAGCCTGTACCCCACCCACCCACCCCCTCCTCAGAAGCACAGCCCTTCCCGCACTGGGAGCCATTCCAGGGAGGCCCCTAGGAAGGGAAGAAGCCCGTGGGGGTCTCTTCTTGGCAATGGTGGCCACACATCAGGAACTGAATCTGACATCTGCAGGCACCAGGGCCAGATCTGGGACTTCCAGGCCTCTGTTCTGACCGCCAGACAGAGAACGTCTGTCTCTGTTCATTTGACTTAAGCTCTGTTTAATTACTAACTCGGTACTTTTCTGCTCTCTGCTTAGCTGCTTGTCAAGTCTGAGGCCCTTCTGATAATCTAAGGGTGGGTATTTAGTCTATTTTTGCCATTGAAAATCAGCCTGGAGCCAGAGTTTCCCTTTTATTCTGAAAGACGAAACAGACGGCACATCAAAGGCGGGCACACTGCAATCTTGTCTTTTCTGATACATTAAAAGCAGGCCTGTGCACCATGGCTGCTTGGGGTGCCTTGGAAACCTCCACCGGGCCTATAAACACCCAAGTCTGTTTTTATCTTTCTGTGCTCGGGCTGGTCCGAAAAATTACACAGCATTGTCAGGAGGCCACACTGAGAGGCAGCCCCGGGGGGTGCCCCATAGGCCTGGGGACTGGGAGCTGGAGTCTGGGTTTCAGAGTCGGCCCAACTGTTTCCGGGAACCCTGACTTGGAGTTGACCAAAAATAAGTCTGTCTGCAGCACGGACTTGCGAAAACCAACATGTATGGAGCACCCCAGAGACTTCGGGTGTCTGATTGACACCAAGGAGAGGCCACGAACCTGACCTCAGCTCAACGGGCTGTAAGAAGACAAAAGGAAACACCTTCTCGGGCCACACGACTGTTGACCAAAGTGCAGGAATGCAAACGGGAAAAGCAGAGATGGGGAAAAGGGCTCAGAACCGAGAGGACGGCACACAGGAAGGGCAGGCATGGTTTGTGGCGAGCGGGAAAAGCCAAGTTCAAGTGTGAAGAGGGGTGAGGGTGAAGGGTGTGAGGCCGGAACTGAGTAAAGGATGAAAGCGCAAAAGTGAAGCAAGAGAGGCTGGGCCAGTTAGTTAGGTCAGAGACAGATGGCGAGTCTGTCACCCAAGTGAAACATGATGTCACTTGGGTCAGCTCAGCAGGACAGAAGGAAGAGCCAGCCAGCACTGAGCTTTTATTTCCACGTCCTAAGTATTGTCCACTTCAATCTACAGGGTTCTACAATGCTAAGTAATCATGCTAGGCAGGTAGCTTGGGTGACAGAGCATTTGTTCTGACTGTGTGAGGCTGTGTGTGTGTTCGATCGCTAGCACCAAGGAACACTGTCACTGTCACTGTCATCCCGTTGCTCATAGATTTGCTCGAGCGGGCACCAATAACGTCTCTATCATGAGACTTGTTGTTACTGTTGTTGGCATATCGAATACGCCACAGGTACCTTGCCAGGCTCTGCCGTGCAGGCGAGATACTCTAGGTAGCTTGCTGGGCTCTCTGAGATGGGCAGAGGAATTGAACCTGGGTCAGCCGCATGCAAGGCGAATGCCCTACCCACTGCGCTACCATTCCAGCCCAGCACCAGGAAACAACAAACAAAAAGGATGTTTAGGCCTCTTGTGGGACCTAATTCAAAATAAAACTAGGAAGTTTTCTGCCCAAGATGATATATCTAGGAAGATAGGGATTTGAAGGCCATCTGCAGACTCGCGCACGCAGCCCTTGGTGTTCACTTGCCAAGGCTCTGTGAACACTAAGGGAGCCAACGGGTAGAAGTACCTTGCAAAGTTGCAAATGCGGCGCAAGTGTAACCACTGATGCTGACTGGTTTTGTTTCGAGGGTTCTTAACGCAGGAGGCATTTCTTCCTCATTGACATCTGACAGAGCCAGGCTGAGCCTTTTCTCCCGGGTTCATGGTTGGAAGAAGAAGTTCTGTGCAAAAGACAGAAATCACTCTGGATGAAAGGAAGGGAAGTCTGGGCTTCACATGAGTCACACGGAGGGCTGGAAGAAGGATAAAATCAAATGCAGCTGCCCTGCTGAAAGCTTGGCTTGTGCTGGCACCTGCTGGTACCCACGGCAGAGGGAGCAGCTACACCAGGAAAGTATCCCCTGGGGAGGGAGGGGACCACTCCAGGACAATTGTATATGTGAGAGGTGGTGGTGGGTGGGGGGCAGCCAGTGACAAAGACACAGGGAGAAGCTGCTGGGTATCTGTGCAAAATTCTTTAGTCTGAAATTCCCTAATCAGAACCAGTTGCTCAGTGCCCCCTACCTGCACAGCACACAGTGCTCCCAAGTTCCCAGACATAAGAACAGTCCCCCTACTCCAACCAGCTCTGCAACATGCACCTCGTCTTTGCTTTAAGAGATAATATGAGGAGGTAACTTGATTTGACTAGGCCCCCATAGAAAACTAGCAAGTGGCAAACCTACTGTAAGGAGCAAAATCTAACTTAAGGCATGCTCAGTTTATGGCGGTAGGGTGCCTCCAGCAAAAGACGTAAGCTCAAAGCCCTCATTCTCCCAGTCGCCATGTCTGCGATCCGGAGTGCAGTCAACTCCCCACTGGGAGTTCTGTTTGCGTCCAGTGAGGGCTCATTGCAGAGGAAACTGCCTGAAATGCTTGTCTACAGTAAGGGGAGAAACTTCTTCCAGCGTGTTGAGATGAATCCTGAAAAAAAGGGACTATATCTGAAATATATATGACCACAGAACAGGTGTTTTTGAGAGCTAGGTGATCTGTGAACTCATGAAATATCCCATCATTGAACCTCTTGGCTCCAGATAAAAACAAAAAATTCTACAGTGCCCCCTAAATCTGGTTCTGAAGGCAATGTGGGAACTTCTGCACTATGTCACTCCAGTTCATGTTCAAGACATGGAAAATTCCCCACAACATCAGTGTGTCCACCTAGGAAACTCACTCTCAAGAGCTCTGGTGAAATGTGAAGGGGAAAAAAAATGCTAGGTGCAACTATGTCAAATGATCAAAACATTTGATGACTTTGAGAACTTAACAAAGAACTAAAACAAAGGGACCAAAGTGAGAATTCAGAGGTGAGAGTATGGGTCTTGCACATGGCTGGTTGCAATAATGGTTCTAATCCCCACACCATACATGGTCCCCTGAGTACCGTCAAGTGTGGCCACCCAAAACTTAAACTGACGGGTTCAACACAGCAGACACACCTCTTCAAAAAGACAGCTCCTGATCACTGAAAAAATGACAGTGACATTGACAGACCTCTCCTGGGTCAGCAGGTTTGATATGCGGACCCCAGTCCCTCCCCCATAAATGCAGGTTCACGAATGCAAACAGGGACAGGGTCGCTAAGGAACCTACCTATGTCGAAGGCACCCTGGTCTCCAGGGACAGGGAGGTTGAGAAACATTTTTAAAGGGGGAAATTCCCCCCGGGACATTTCTGGACTGAAAGAATATTCTGTTCCCAGCGAGAGGCGGCATTGCTCAAGAGGCAGCTTTTGTCGGGCTGTGGGCAGGCCAGTGTGAGGACCGCGGCCGTAAAAGTGGACAAGAGCCCAGTGACAGCTACAAATCCAACCTCTGCGACGTGCCAGCTGGGAGAAGGAAGAAGCCCTTTGAGGACCCAGCTTTTTTGTCTTCAAGAATCTGTTTCAAGTCTCGCTGCCCGGCTTTGTTGTTTTATTTCATTTGTTTTGTGGCCTGAAATTAATGACTATTGCAGAGGCCCCTCGACCGCTGTTTTGGAGAGCTGCGTTGGGTAAGGTGCCCCTCCCCCCCACACCCTCCCAGAGAGAAGAACTGCGGCTCCACTTGTTGGTTTAGAGACTATTTATGCCCATCATCCGCATCACAAATCCAAACCAAAGCCTCATTATCCCGACTATGTTTGCTTTGCTCCAAAATGGTAACATTTACATAGAAATGGGTTTTTTTTCTGTGCTCTACCCTGTCATTTGGGTTGTTTAGTTTTTCCTTTTTGGACTTCTTTGATGCTGCTAAAGAAAGCAGTCTACAGGAATATGGGGAAAGGAAGAGAGTGGGCTGCAGGAGGCAAAGGAGGCAGATGTGCTGGTCGCTTCTGTCTCCCGGGACCACCCCCAACGCCCCTGACCTTTGCACAACCCACAACCCCCACCACCACCATGGCCACTTCCCCTTGCTGGACTTAACTTTCTCTTGACTTAAATACATACATTTCATATATGTATTGATTTCGATGGGGGTTTGGGGGCACACCCGGTGATTCCCACGGGTTCTTCCTGTCTCTGTGCTCAGGAATCACACTTGATGGTGCTTGGGGCACCCTATGGGATGCCATGGATCGATGCGTTGGCGGTCTAGAAGGCAAATGCCCTTCCCGCTGTCCTCTAGCTCCTTCTACAGGGACTCTACGTAGGACACGGTTTCTGTTCTTGGTCTCAGACTCAAATGGGGAGTGAGATTTTTGTTTGTTTGTTCTTGGCACATGGGACATGGCTCAGGGTTCCTCGAGGCTGTGTGATTTAAGATTTGTGCCCAGCAGAGCTCGGGGATTCATTCGGCGCTCAGGGGGGAGCCCAGGACTCCCCCATGCCTGTCCTCAGCCCCTTGGGCACTCTCAGGGACCCAGGGTAGAACTTTCATCTCAAAGAGTCAGAGAGGGCTGTCCACAGGGGCCTGGTTGCTGGGGGGAGGGCGGGGGGGGGGGGGCGTTGCATGGAACCGTGGCCCTGAAGGATGCTGAGTTTTCAGAGGAACCTGACTAGGAATATGGCTCCTGGTGGGCAACGCTCACCTACAGGGCACCCCTAGCTTTTCTGGCAGTGCCCCACCTGGTAAGGACATCCTGCTTCTGCCTTGGGGACCCTACTTCCCTTGAATGCCATCTTCCTCCTTGCATTTGTCTGCTGGTACCCCTGGAAGGGTCCAGTCGTGGCCGATGGGGAGACTGCTTTGCTGCTTTAATGCATTCCCACATTAGCTTTTCTGCCTCCTACATCTGGGTTGAAGTAGGTCAGCATTAGGATCTGGAACTCCAAAAATGGAACCTGGGGTGAGTCTCCCACTCAAAGCCTTACATCCCAGGTCAACTGTGAAGGTGGATAATCCAATGATTTCCACATTCAATTGCTTGCATAAGCCCACCAGTCTTTCATCTGCTGTAAGGTAATCAGAAAACAAGGCCTTTACCAGTCACGTGGTTTGGGGAGAGTTATTTGGCCCTCTCTGAGAGGCCATCAAAATGAGTCCTTTTTTTTTTTTTTACATGCAGTAGAAAAGTTAGTTCTTTGTACCCAAGACATGAAAACCATCCAGATGCCCTTCAAAATCCAGGAGTTCCAAAGATGAATCAATGGATTCCAGTAATGGAGCAGACGAGTAAAGATACAGAACTCTCCGCACATTTGCAACTAAATGATTAAGAGAAAAAAATGCAGGCTGTGAAGAATCATGGGACAGCCAGACAACAGAGTCCTCAGAGAGAAAGAGCGTGGAAGGTAGTGGAGAGAAGAGCAAGAGCTTACATACAGACTGCTCCATGCATCTCCAGGAACCAAGACTCCACAAGGAAGGGAGAAGCTGAATGACAAGAGACATTTCTCTGAAGAGCAACAGGGCCCCGGGGAGCCGAGTTCCTAGGCTAAGCACTGAAGAATCAGTCCACTGCAGTGATGGTCACCAGCCGGCCGGCACACAGCAAAGGAGCATGCCCTGAGGTGGGAGATGGCCCACAGCCCCCTACGGCTTGAGGGGCTGAGGCCACTGTGGCCCACCATGACCTTGTCTGGGTTGAGGACTGACAGTTTAACCTGTGACCTCCAGGTGTAGGCAGCTGAAGTTGTAGCCTTCGGTTCCAGCCACATACACTCAGCATAGAGGGTTGGTGGAAAGTAAGAAGCCATCTCTGGCTTCTTCAAAGACTTTGCTCCTACCAGCTTGTGGCTTTGCCTTGGGCGAGGCGTTTGGTACTAGCATGCGTCCTGCCTCTAGTTAGAGCCTAAGACACGGAGTGCAACTTCTAAGGGGAGAACAATCTTGTTTTCTCACCGCTGCCCCCTGTGGTCTTTGAAAGTCACCAGTAACGTCTCTATGCCAGTGACTACTATTGAGATGGCAGCCTTTCCCAACTGGAGTCACCATCCAGGCCTGCTCAAATGTAGTAAATGGGTACATTGGGCATTGGTGATTTTGAACATTTGGTAGCAGCTCATGCCCACACAAACTCGGTGCCACAGGCCTTCCAAAGCACTTGCAACGTCATATCACAATATGCTACCTAGGTCTGCTTTTGCTGCAGGTGCTGACAAATGAAAATGCCCAAGGAGCTACAAAAAAGTAGTACAGCTGCTACTGGGTACATATGGCTACAACCCCTGGACCTTGGCACTACAGACTCTGCCAGACTGGAATATAAGCTGGCCCACTAGCTCTGATGCTGTATCTGCTACTAGGCCTTTGTGCCTGCAAATTCCTGGTGGCTATCCAAGTCACAGTCACTGTCTCTAATTTGTCACTGTAAACCCCCCGTCATTGCCTTGGCCAGCTACAGTAGTCCCATGTAGCATCAGACATAATGAATAAATGAAGGAATTAACCAACGTTGATGGATGAAGACAAAAGCCTGGAAAGGACCCCAACCACAAAAGAACTTTCTAAACCTCTTGATGAAGACTTTAAAGCAACAATTTTAATGATGCTCACTAAAATGAGGAAATCAATGGAAGCAAACCCTAATAAGCACAGATAAGGTATTAAAAAAAAATCCAACCAGAAATTATTGAGTTAAAAAAATAGTGTTATGAGAAATGCAGAGAATTAAGGAAACCCCCATACACTGTTAGTGAGAATATAAACTGGTTCTGCTTCTATGAAAAATAGTACAGATGCCTCAACCAGCCCAACTTCCTAACAGCATAATGTGTGAATAATTAAACTGTGCCTTATATCACTGTATCACTGTATCATTGTTCATCAAGCGGGTGTCAGTAAAGTCTCCATTTGTCCGAGCCCTGAGATTTTAGCAGCCTCTCCTTACATGTCCTTCCAAACAGTGCTGCATTGAAGGCTCTTTTCAGGGGAATAAGACCCATTACTATTACTGTATTTGGCATGTCGAATACGCCACAGGGACCTTGTGGGCGGACACTCTCAGTAGCTTGCCGGGCTCTCCGAGAGGAACAGAGAATGCATATTAGAGAATACAAGCAAGTATGTTAAAACCAAACACATGTGTGCTGCCTCAGGCATATCAGTGGGCTAGACTATAAGAGGTCGCACTCTCTCGAGTTGCAGGAACTCGGACCGTTGGACCCTAGATGCCGAGGAGCAGGGGCAGGAGAGAGGCCTGCCCCTCTTTCAATAAAGTTGCTGGTGCTAGAAAAAAAAAAAAAGAGGTCATGGTCACAAATGCGGCCTCACGCTTCTAGGAGCTTTGTTTTATAGTTTCTGGATCTTGGCCATTGATGGGATTACATGGCACTGGGGGAAGTTTGTGGGTGTGACTTTGAAGCTACTGGAAAATGGGGGATCTGGGTGGAGGAGGCCCAGTCCCGGTCCAAGCAGGCTTGGAGATCTCCTGCCTTATATATGTAATGAAATACTACTCTGCCATTAAAAAGAACTGAACTGTGCCTTTTGGCGGGGAAAGGAAAATAATAAATTTTTTTAAGAAAGAAAATATGCCCTTTGGGACAAAATGAGTGGATGATGAAGTAGTTAAGTTAAATAAATAAAGGACACTTGCCAGGTCTTTCACCCATATGTGGAATAATTAAAGTCAAAGGTAAGCCTTTCATGTGGCCCACGCACCCAGGTTCCATCCCCAACACCACATATGGCTCCCCGAAACCACAAAGAGTGACCCCTCAGTGCAGAACCAGGAGTAAGCCCTGAATACAGTCAGGTCTGGCCCCAAACCAAACAACAACAGCAAATTGCTTTGACTAGTTGGTATTTGGTAGTTTCGTGCTAATTAAGCTTTGCTCTTTAAGTCCCTGAACATCCTTAAATACATATCTCACCTGCTTGACTTTATATCTTGCTTGCTTGCTTTTGTTTCAAGTTTGTGTTCTCTAAACATGTATTTCTTCCCCCCCCCACACACACACCCTGCAAACTCACATCTTTCTAAGAAGTTTCATCCAATTAAAACTATCTTGCTTCAAAAATAAATAGATGATTATAACAAATAGCCTGGCAAGAAGCAATAAGCCAAACCCTAGTCTTACTTTCACCTGGTGAAAATTATGCTGGCCACCAGCGGAAGAGAGGAAGGAATGAGTAGGGAGCTGTTTATGGAGGTGGGATGGCACTGAAACTTTGATGGTGGAAATGGTCGAAATTATCCCATAGAGGCTTGAAGCTAGGTGCAGGAAACCCCATTAGAAGTCAATCGAAAAATGAAAAAGGAAAAGACCCAAAAGGCAATGCCAACACAAAACAAACAGAATGGAAATCATGAAAATGAGCAGATATCTATGAAATACAAACCAATGAAGAAAAATCATGAAAGCAAAAGCTATGGGGGGGAGGGAAGACAGCGAGCAAAACCCTTGTCAGAAAAATAAAAGACACAAATTACCAGGATCAAGAACAAGAGAGGGACAGTCATCAAATCTACTGATATTAAAAGAATTAGGAAAGTTGAATTATGTCAACAAATTCAACAACTTTAGATAAAATGGGCAAATTTCCTGGGTGAGAAATGTGTGTGTGAATTGTGCGTATGTGTCCTGCAAAATATACACAGCATAGTGTAAAAGAATGCATCAGACAGTATTGATTTGAGGTTAAGAATCTATAGTTATTGTTAGTTAAAATCTATAGCTATCTTAATCTCTTAAAATGAATCTAGATTTTTTTTTATCTCGCAAATTTACTATATACTTCTTAGCAAGAGGAAGAAAAAAAGTCCAAGCTAACTAAATAATTCCTCTGGTTATTTCCTTCTACCTGGACTGGTGATCAAAGCTAGAGTTCCTGGCACAGGGCTGACCTTTATTAGCCCCACCCGATTCATCAGAGCAAACACTTGGGCTGCTACAGTACCTGATTGGGGATAGAAGGTCCAGAGGTAGAAGCCAGGCGTCTGCAGCTGGGTCCACCTCTGACCCTCCAGAGTAGCCTCGGCTGCATCTTTCACGCTTAGCTGCTGGACCGTTCTAAAGAGACTCCCACGAACCAGTTCTCCAGGCCTTGCTGAGGGCACCAGGGCTTCCTGGTGTTCCTGGAGAACGCAGGTCATCCTCCACGGTTTGGAGCGAGAGCACAAGAAGTGGACCTCACCACACCGCTGGGACGACCACAGCAGACCCCCTGGACCAGTCCCAAACCCGCCCCGAGGTTGGCAACCTCCGGGCAGGGTGGAGTGCCCTGTTCCAGCCCCGAGTACCAAGACCTTGAGCCTGGGCAGCGGGCGCATCACCTGACCCGGCCAGTGTGACTGCAAACTGGTTTCACTGAGTTTGGACAGAAACCCGGGGTGGGGGTGTGGTAGGGGGCTTGCCTACCCTCAAGGCCTCTGGAGTCCTTGGGCGCCACAACTTAGTCCTTGCAGCCCCAAATCAGCGCCCCTCGGGTTGCTGTGCAGGGAGAGTCAGAGTGGCAGGGCAGGCGAGGGCCATGGAAAGGCTCTCAGGCTGCAGGAAGCTCCATCTCAGCAGTGAGGATGGAGACCCTAGTCTGGCTGCAGGCCCAATGTCACAGGGAAGCTGGAGCAGGTCCTGGATAAAGCCCAAAGTGAGCCCCGCCCTCAGGGCTGAGTCCCGCCCCCCAGAGATGAGTCCCGCCCCCATATCTAAGCCCCGCCCCTCCGGAGCTGGGCCCCGCCCCCCAGACATGAGGCCACACCCCCCTCCCCGCGTCCCCCAGAGCTAGAAGGGCAGGGCTTCCCCCCAGAAACTACATTGTGATTAATTCCCCTTTATAGATATTTTTTACTCCCAGAGGAGGTGGAGGAACCCTCCCCCCTTTGAAGGATCTGTAAAGAAAGCTAAAGGAGGGTGGGCTGCAACCGTATGTGAAGATATGAGAGGGGGTGGATACTTCCTGTCTGAAGGCTGGGGTTCCTTTAGGAAGGACAATCGAGCAAACCTGATGACAGGGTTTTCCCTGATGGGGAGTGAAGGTTTTATACAGACTTGGAGTAGGATGAGAGAGCTAACCCCAGCAAAGGCAGGAGCAGGCTTTGTTTTCCTGGCGCCGTCCCACTGCTTGGGCCAAATGACTCATGCTCCTCTGGTTTCAAGTAGGTGCAGATAGATGGCTCTTTGCAAGGAAACTGCAGCTGTAAAGGACCTTAGTGACTTAGTAGCACAACTATTGCTTTGCCACTGAGAAATCTTGTTTTCCAAAATTCATAGCTGATCTAAAACCTGGGTTGGGGAATTATGTAAGAA
Organism: Sorex araneus; assembly: GCF_027595985.1. Classification (NCBI taxonomy): domain Eukaryota; kingdom Metazoa; phylum Chordata; class Mammalia; order Eulipotyphla; family Soricidae; genus Sorex; species Sorex araneus. The sequence continues at coordinate 25,937,610 of NC_073302.1, read as the reverse complement.
GCAAACATCCCCCCTCTTACCTGCAGGGTCTAATTCATTTTGATCAGAGTGGGCACTATGACTCCAAGCCCAGCTACAGAAGTAGTTAACAGGAGTTGGGCTAGATGGTTCCACATTCATTACTTTGCAGTCTCTAAAGAACAGAGATTCCGTGCCCTTGTTGCCATTCAGATTCAATGTTGTCCCTTTATACACAGTCCTTCACTCTTAACATTTCACCCAAACTTCACCTCATGCTGGTTCTCTTAGAGCCTCCCTCATTTAAACCCATTTACCTGATTTGGTGAGTCTACAATTTTGCTCAAGGCACCTGACTAGGATCATCGGAGGCGAATTTCTGCATGTCAGAATCTCTGAGAGCTTGAGCTTTCGTGTTCACAGATCCCAAGGAGAGCATTCTGGGGGCCACTGGTAATAACCAATGGACTTATTACTTAGGGAGTCAAGAGAATCTGTGCCTCAGTGTTTTGGTACATACATGGGGTGAGTCCAAGACAATCAGCTGTGTGGAATACAGATCAAAGAACCAGCTGTGGGGCTGGAGTGATAGCACAGCATGTAGAACGTTTGCCTTGCATGCGGCTGACCCGGGTTCGATTCCCAGCATCCCATATGGTCCCCTGAGCATCGCCAGGAGTAATTCCTGAGTGCATGAGCCAGGAATAACCCCTGAGCATTGCTGGGTGTGACACAAAAAGCAAAAATAAAATAAAATAAAATAAAAACAAAGAACCAGAAGAACCAGCTGTGTTCAATACAACCTAGGTTTCCACCTGAGAGACTAGAGATCAGGAAGGTTAGTGACTAAGTTCAGTTATCCTCTCTCTTTTAAATTTTATTTTTTGTATGGAATCACTGTGAGATAGACCCATACAAAGCTGTTTATGATTGAGTTCCAGTCATACAGTGTTCCTCCACCATTGTACATTTCCCAGTACCAATATTCCCAGTTCCCCTCATCAACCCCCATCTCCTGGCCAGCCTCCTGTCACTATGGCAGGCACTTCTCTCTTATGCTCTCTCCCCCACCTCTCTCTCTCTCTCTCTCTCTCTCTCTCTCTCTCTCTCTCTCTCTCTCTCTCCCTCCCTCCCTCCCTCCCTCCCTCCTTCCCTCCCTCCCCCCTAGGGCATCATGGTTTGCAATACAGATTCTGAAAGGTTATGATAATGTATATCCCTTTACCTACTTTCAACACTCACTTCTTGTCCAGCATGATCATTTCCAACTATTACTGTCATACTTGTCCCTTTGCTATCTTACCTACCCTCCACCCCACACATACTTGTGGTAGAGTCCAACCACTGACCAATCCTCCTGACCCCAGTTTGCCCTGGCTATGGATATTAGTCTCCAGGAGGTTCTCTTGATATTTGGTCAAGACCAGCCTGTCCAGGCTGCCTTGACTCAGTAATAATATACACAATAGAATACTACACAGCTGTAAGGAATGATGAAATCATGCAATTTGCTGCAAAATGGATGGAACTGGAAGATATCATTTAAAGTGAAGTAGAAGAAGAAGGACAAACACAGGATGATATCACTTATATGTGGTAGAGTACCTGGATGAGGAAATACAATAGTTTGGGGGGGGAATGCCTAGATCACCCCTGTCCCCAGCACGGCAGCTGAACTAAAATCTCCACTGATGTGAAGAGAGCAGAGGACAGGTTGTAGGGAAACCTCCCAGAGGTCTTGGCTCTGCCGCTGGCCAACTCTGGGCCCTGATTCCCATCTGGGGGCGGGGTGGGGATTACAAGCTTCATTGCAGGTGGGCAGGCAGGCAGACAGACAGGGTGACCCTGGCAGTGTGGACTAAAGAAGTCACTTAGTCTCGAACCCAAAGCAGCCCAGAAGCATGAGGGCTGGAAACTGTGGTGATGCAGAAATAGAGGAAGAGACAATTCTAACTAAGGACAGCACAATTTTTTCTCAGAAGAGTCCCTCAACAATTGTTGGGTGCAGCCCCAAAGGTCCCCCAACACCACAGGGTGTGATCCTGGGACAGCGCAGGTATCCCCAACACTGAGAGGAACCAAGCAACACTGAATCTTCAGGCCCTTACAGGGAACTATTGGCTCGGCGGACCAAGAACTGGCAAGTGGGGTCCTCGGGCCTCCTGAGCACCACTTGGGAGACCATCGAAAATGCTTTTCCTTTGCATAGGTAGTAAACAATTGGAAGAAAACTCAAGTAGCATCAGGGCCAGAGCAACAGAACAGGAGGCAGGGACTTGTCTTGCATGTGGTTGACTAGGTAGGGTTCGATCCTGGCACCCTCTAACATCCTCTGAGCACCGACCACTAGGAGTGATTGCTGAGTGCAGATCCAGGAGTAAGCCCTGAGCACTGCCAGGTGTACCATCCCCCAGCACACAAAAAAATTAACCCCCCCTCAAAAAAGTATGAACTGTGTTCATCCCATTGTTCACCGATTTGCTCGAGCGGGCACAAGGAATGTCTCCATTGTGAGACTTGTTATTACTGTTTTTGGCATATCAAATATACCATAGGTAGCTTGCTAGGCTAAGAAAAAGAAATAAAGGGGGTATAAAGTGAAAATTGAATATTCCTGACACCTTACATGGGGTGGGGGGCATCCATTGGTGCTCCATGAATCAACCTGGGGCTCTCATACAGAGTATGTGCTCCTGGCCTGGAGCAATCTTCCCAGCCCCTTCCTTTCACCTTTCCATTCTCTCACTTCTCTGATTAGAGAGGCAGCCTTTCAGAGCTAGCCCACGGCCACACGTGGTGGACCGATAACTGCAGGGATCTCCTGGCTGCCTTGCTGAGTGAAGATTACACGATTTGTCACTTGTCACTTGTCATCCCGTTGATCTTCAATTTGCTCGAGTGGGTGCCGGTAATGTCTCCATTCGTCCCTGTCGTATGCTAGTGTAACCCAATGGTAGCTGCTCGCTCCAGGAACACAAAGAGCCTCCAACCGTTCGTTCAGGGTTTTGACGAAGAAGTCCGACCATCTCATAAGTGGGCAGCCACGCGGTCTTTTGACGTCCCGTGGAATCCAGTCGGTAACAGTTCTAGTCCAGTGCTCATCTCTGTATCGAATTATGTGTCTGGTCCATCTGATTTTCGGCACCTAATCTGCACCCAGATTACACTATTAGGTGCACCAAAGCTGGGAGGGGCCTCCAGGCAGGGTGGTGGCCTTTGTAGCCATTCTCACTTGTTCAGGCCACCCTTAGCTTACCCCAAGTCCCTCCTGCGGCCTCTCTGGACACTGCTGCTGGCCCCGCCTGCTCTCCAGAGCCTCGTCTTGGGTCCCAGCCATATCTCCCCCTCTTGGAGTGGGTAACCCTGACTTCAGGTGCAGACGGACTTGCTCACCTACACTACTCTTCTCTTATTTTGTTATTGGGTAGGGAGTTCTCCCTTCTTTTTAGTTTCTGGGCCACACCCACAATGTTCAGGACTAACTCCTGGCTCTGTGCTCAGGGTTCACTCTTGGCAGTGCTCGGGGGAGCACATGGGATGCCGTGGATCGAACCCAGTTGGACCATGTGCAAGGCATGTGTCCTACCCACTATACTATTGCTCTGGCCCTCCCTGATCTTCTTTTTCTGCTCCTCTTGGGCTCGACAGTCCTCTCTTCTCTTATTCCCCACCTCAGCCTCACAACTTTGCTCCTCACCCCATGGAGTCCAATCCCTTGAGCCTCCGGGAAGTCCCTTCTTCCTTCTCAATGCATTCCACAGACTGTCACTAGCCCCTCTCACTGGGTCAGATGTACATCTGTGCTTCACTTGTACCAGGTTCTGTCCTAAGTGCCTTCAATATCTCAACTCATTTTATGCTCCCGCCCGGTGAGGGACATGCTATTATCACGATGGTTTTACATCTGAGAAGACAGGGAGGAAGTGATAACTGCATTTCTGGGCTCACCAGCAGGAACTGTTCCTCCTTTGACTAGATTTCCTGTGGCTTCCTTTGCCCCTAAGGCCCCATTCAGCGGCTACTCCTGCCAGAAATCTTCCCAGAGTCCCATATTGTCGCAATATTTCTATCTTCTAGTTCATCTCCCTCATGGAGAATACTGCCAGATAAAATGGCATGGGGCATATCTGCACTGAATAATTACCCCTTACTTATTGAAATTTCAACTTAAAAGAATCTTTATTATTAGCTGAATCTGACAACCCAATTTCCCACAAAACCATAGGCACCTTGACAGGAAGCCTCATTCATCTTCATGTCCCTCCAGGGGCTAGTTCAAAGTCCATCCCAGGTGAGTGTTTGTTCACTTCATTGTGCTAAGGACAGGTACTGAGCCAATGGTGATCCGCCATGCTGGCTCTTACCATCCTCCCCATAGAGAATATATGCATTATGAACCCCCACGCACTAGCTAGTGCTATGCAGATGATGACCCAATTCAACATATCTCTGATCCTTACTTTCCTCAACAATAAAACATTCCAAATACAACAATATTCCAAAACCCAGCCATCCCTATTTTCAGAGAATCAAAAGCCAGGAGGAGTTTGTAACCCAAGCCTTGACTACTCCCCTCTGCCCCTCTTCCCCCTCAAAAAAAAACACAAAGGGGTGGCCGGAGCGATAGCACAGCGGGTAGGGCGTTTGCCTTGCATGTGGCTGACCCCGGTTCGATCCCCAGCATCCCATATGGTCCCCCAAGCACTGCCAGGAATAATTCCTGAGTGCAAAGCCAGGAGTAACCCCTGAGCATCACTGGGTGTGACCCAAAAAGCAAAAAAAAAAAAAAAAAACCCACAAAGGGGCTGGAGCGATAGCACAGCAGCTAGGGCGTTTGCCATGCATGTGCCAGACCCGGGTTCAATTCCCAGCATCCCATGTGATCCCCCGAGCACTGCCAGGAGTAATTCCTGAGTGCATGAGCCAGGAGTAAGCCCTATGCATCGCTGAGTGTGACCCCAAAAGAAAACATATACAGATAATTCTTAGGGAAATTTGGGAGTAGACACTTGGGGCAGAGAAATCAGGATGCCAGACAGACATTGAGGATATAGACAGACCTCTTTGCTATGTAGAACTAGCAGGACTTCACCACATGATGTCACTCTAATGCTTTATTATTCAGGCCTCTGCAAACCTCTGCTTTCTAAACTTGAGTGTACAGCATATGCAAATGTATTGCTCACTACTTAAAAAAAAACTTTTTGTGTGCCTGATTTGCACACAATCTCTGGAACAGAGATTAATCATTCACAGAAGGATAGGAGATAAGGATCAAAAGGCATTTCAAAATTATAATAATCTTTTGATTAAGCACATGACAGATGGACCAGGTGGGCCAAGTGTCAATGCCCTTATCTCTAAAATAAAGGGACATACTGCTAACTCCTTCCTACAGGCTGCCAGGAACTCATTAAAGTTGCCCTGTACAGACATCCACTCTACTATACTCTTCAGTGAGCTGGGAGAACACAGGGTATCAAATGGCTTGCACCGAGAGTCTGGCCTTGGGGACAAATCGTCTAACAAGAAGACCATGGCAATAGACATGTGATGCTTCCACTCCTCAGCGTGAGTGTGACTGGCATACTCTAAGGCTTTGGTCTTTTTGCTGTTTGGAAACAAGTGAGGCTCTGACTGTCTCTATTATAAATGGCCTCTCCACTCACACAAATTCGCTGCAGAGGAAAGCCGTGGTTAAGAAGGAACTAAAATCAATATTTCAAAACACAATGCCCAAAAGAAAGAGAGATCAAGAGAGAGAGAAAGAGAGAGAAAGAGAGAGAGAAGAAAAACACCTGCCATAGAAGCAGGCTGGGGAGTGGGGGTGGGAGGTGATGGGAGGGAACCTGGGAACACTAGTACTGGGAAATGTGCAGTGGTGGAGGGAAAGGTGTTGGAATACTGTATGACTGAAATCCAATCATGAACAGCTGTGTAAGGGTCTATCTCACAGTGATTCAATGAAGAAGGAGGAAGAAGAAGAGGAGGAGGAGAAGGAGGGGAAGGGGAAGGGGGGAAGAAGAAGAAGAAGAAGAAGAAGAAGAAGAAGAAGAAGAAGAAGAAGAAGAAGAAGAAGAAGAAGAAGAAGAAGAAGAAGAAGAAGAAGAGGAAGAGGAAGAGAAGAAAAAGAAGAAGAAGAAGAAGAAGAAGAAGAAGAAGAAGAAGAAGAGGAAGAAGAGGAAGAAGAGGAAGAAGAGAAGAAGAAGAAGAAGAAGAAGAAGAAGAAGAAGAAGAAGAAGAAGAAGAAGAAGAAGAAGAAGAAGAAGAAGAAGAAGAAGAAGAAGAAGAAGAGGAGGAGGAGGAGGAGGAGGAGGAGAAGAGGAAGAGGAAGAAGAGGAGGAAGAAGATGAAGGAGGAAGACGACGAGGACGACAGGTAGTGTGTTTGATGCAGGGGTCAGGCAACATACCCTACCTGCAGAGAGCGACGTGGACAAGCATTATCAGCTAGCACTCAAGGATTCTCCAAGGTACACTTTCCACCGAGAAAAGCTTTTCACGTTATTCCCAGATGCCAACCTCCCAGAGCCCCGCCCTCCTTGGCGGATCCGTTTGAAGTTTCTTGGGCCATATGTTGTTACAGTAGTTCCGGCCCACATCAGACCCACCTGGCCAGCAGAAAGCGCGTGGCTCGCGCGGTGGGAAGGTCAGAGGGTGCACACTCAGGCTCCACCAATCACGGGGGCTGAACAAATGGCCGGTGCTGATTGGGTGAGTCTAGGTCACGTGCTCCATTCCTCCTGGGTGAGTTGGTCTATGCTGGACCTAATGTGATATGCCTGTCGAAACGGGGCTTTGGGGCGAGGGACAAGAGGGAAACGGAGTCATCAAGCGTAAGTTTCACCCGGCGGGGAAGGTTAGTTAAACTCCATTTGGCTTGTGCTTTGGGAAAGGGCCGGGAAGAAGCAGGCTGGGCTGGTGACTTGCTCTTCTTATACCCCCACATTTTTCTTCCCGGTACTAGTGCCCCCGTCAGAGAGAGACGTCCTTCACATTTGTCACTTGCCTGATAAATGTGCACTTGATGTTGGGCATTCCGCTCACCCTGCTCCATGGGGAGTGTAACAGCAGCTGTTCGCGGCTGGAGACCAGTAATGATCACCCTTCTTATGTCTCATCCTGTCTCACGCCGCTCACTCCTCTGTCCTCCCTACTTGGCATTTCCAAGTGCAAACTCTCCCTGTATGCATGAGGAAATCACCTCTCCCGTGCTGTAGAGCACTCTACATGCTTCTAGCTGCAGACTTCCTGCTAGGCATCCACTGTACTCCCTCCCAAATCAGGTAGATATCAGTGCCTCTGTGGGTCCTCTATCCGCCCTCCCGCTGGGGTGGTTCATTTCCCCTACTCCTCTCATTTGCAGCGGCTTTATGCCTTATATTCCCCTACCATTTCTTTATCAGTCTCTTAAGAGGGAGCTGTGGTACACACATGATGTCCACTGAAACCCTCTGACCCATGTTTCCCACCAAAATGAAACGCCCGTGTTTGACTTAGAAATATTTACCTCAAAGACTAAGTGGTGCTTTCACAATCACTTCCCATCCAGGGAGACCCTATTGGAGGTGACCCTGATGTGGATACAGAAACTGTAACAATGGAGACTGACCATGACAGTCACTGAAAATGTGGAAATGAGAAAGAGAAGACAGGATGGGGCTAGACACATGGTTTTCAGGCATCTTCATGGCCTTTGTGTTCCTTGGGGTACTTCATATCCTCTTCTCCATTCTCTTGCTTCATCAGGGTTTTAGGATTCATATTAATCCAAAGTCTGAGTTGTGGGCTGGAGAGATAGTATAACAGGCAGGATGCTTGCTTTGCATGCTGCCAACCCAGGTTTGATCCCCAGCATCCCATCTGATCCCCCGAGGCTCACCAGGCGTGATCCCTGTGGCAGAGGCAGGGATCTCTTAAAAACCCTGACACCATCAAGTGTGGGGGAAAAACCTTGGGGGTTGCAACTAACCAAAGTACAACTTCAGGTAGCTAATCAAAAGTTGTATAGAAGCAATAGGGGTGTATTGAGACGTCCAATGGGTCCAAACTTTGGCAACCTGAAATTTTTAAAAAAAGGAGCAATAACACAGCGGGTAGGGCGTTTGCCTTGCACGCGGCCCAACCCGGGTTTGATTCCCAGCATCCCATATGGTCCCCCGAGCACCGCCAGGAGTGATTCCTGAGTGCATGAGCCAGGAGTAACCCCTGTGCATCGCCGGGTGTGACCAAAAAAAAAAACCAAAAACAAAAAATAAAAATAAAATAAAATAACGGAGGTCCTGGCTGGAAGGGTGGGCAACTCGACCATCTTAACCCACCCCCTCCCTGACTCTGTCTGTGCATCTGGAGACCCCACAGAAGCCCAAGGGCAGCTGCTTCTCAGTCCCGCCCCGCCACCCCCACCACTACTCCCCGCTTCTGCTAACGGGCTGGCGCAAATAAGGCAGCAAACACAGCACCACTGCACCATAAAGCTTTATGGGGGTTGGGGGGGCGTCTTTAAATGCGTCTGGGGGACCCGCGGTGGCCGGTGTGCGCTCAGCACTTGCTATAGATGGCCGCACTCCCCCGCTCCACGAACTCTTCCTTGCTGACCCAGAGCTGCTGGAAGGCCTGCAGGGAGGCCAGGATGGAGCCTCCGGTCCACACCGACGTCTTCCTCTCGGGCGCGGCGGACACGGCGGGGCTGTCGTCGGGGCAGAGGAGGCTCAGCTCCTTCTGGAAGCGCTCGGGGAAGCTGTCGAGCATGGTGCAGCCGCCGCACAGCAGCACGTTGTGGGCCATCTCCTCCTTGAAGCCCGCCTCCCGGCAGCGGTCCAGGCAGGCGGCGGTGAGCGCGGGCAGCCCCGGGTCGTCGCTGCCCACCAGGGCGGGCTTGAAGAGCATCTCGGCGCACTGGAAGCGCTCGCGGCCGATGGTGATGACCTGGCCGTCGGGGAGCTCGTAGTCGACGCGCAGGGCATCCAGGCCCAGGCGGCCCTCGAGGTCGGGCTGCAGCGCGGCGTAGCAGCACTTCTTCTTGATGTGCTCCATGATGTGCAGGTGGTCGTCGGAGAACGCGTGGCCCCCCTCGTTGAGCAGCCGCAGCAGGTAGTTTGTGAGGTCGCCGCCCGCGTAGTCGCCGCGGCCCGCCAGGCCGGGCAGCACGTCGCCCTCGGAGATGGGCACCACGTGCGACACGCCGTGGCCGCTCTCCACCACCAGCCCCGACGTCTTGCCGTACGAGTAGATGGACAGCAGCGCCTGCGACGTCACGTGCATGGCGGGCACGCCGAAGGTCTCGAAGAGCAGCTCGGCGTACTTCTCCCGGTGGCTGCTGGGGCTGAGCGGCGGGTCGGACACCAGCACGGCGTGCTCGTCGGGCGCGATCTTCATGGCCGTGTGGAAGACGTACTCGCACAGGCTCTGCACGCAGTCCCAGTCCACCACCACGCCGCGCCGCAGCGGGTTCACCAGGCGGCGCGGCGCCTCGGCGCGCAGCAGCTCGTGGCCCACGAAGGTGTCCTTGCGGGGGTCGCCCGCGTCGGCGCCCTCGCTCAGCCGCTTGCCCACGGTGGACGAGATGAAGTAGGTGGGCCGCGGCTCGCCCGCGTAGCCGCACTTGCAGTACTGCGAGCCCAGGTCCAGGATGAGCGCCTTGATCTTGCGCGCCTTCCTGGCCTTGGCCTTCAGCGCGGGGGCCTCCGGGCCGGCCAGGGGGCAGCCGCCTTCCCCGAGGCCCCCTTGAGCTGTGCCCAGGGCCTTGGGGCTAGGGCTGTTCCTCATCGCCATCTGCCTTCGCCTCTCTTCTCACATCCGCATCCTAGAACTCGGCGGGGAGGAACTACAGTGGGGAGGGGAGGAGGGGGCGCTGGGTTCCAATTGCACCTGGGCAACCCAGGCGGTCATTGTGTGGTCATTGGGCGCCTCCCCATCCCCCCACCCCACCCCCCAGTGGGGCCCCGAAGGAACGTTGCGGGTGGGGGCCGTTGAGCTGCTCCCCCTCCGCCTCCCCACTTTGCATTGCAGGACAGAGGACCCCAAGCACACTGCGGGCCCAAGGGGGTCCTGCCTCCCAGCACCCCGCCCCAACATCCCTCTGGTCCGCCAGCTCCTTATTCATGGATGGGGTCATTCGTTCCTTCACAACTGCCAGGCCCGAGAAGAGCACTGGGTGCCCCTGCCCTCATCAGGCACCTGGACCACATGTCACTTTGCAAGATCCTGGGAGGGCGGCAGGCAGAGAGGAGAGAACCAATTCCCACCCCCATCTCCACCACCACCCCGAGTCAAATGACTTCTCAGGTCACAAACAGTTCTCGGAGGGTTGGTACTCTCTGTCTGTCGAGTTCCTGTGATGCCAGGGCCCGAGTTTCCTCGGAGACTGCATGACCTGCATGACCTGCATCCCTGCGTTCAGTTGCGGGCTTCTGGGTTCACAGCCCCAGGGTCCACAATGGCCGAGGGAAGAGAGAATTCTGAGCACAGCAGAGGCATAGAGGGGAGCAGAGGGCTCTCCGGGGTCCTTTCTGGGGAACTGACACAGAGGAGGGGCCTGCTGGCTGCGGGAAGTGGTGAGGAGGTCCTCTAAAAAAGAGGTGGGACACTTCAGTTGGATCCCGGAGGGGATGTGGGTGTTTGTCAGAGTGCTAAAGAGGAGGGAAGGAACACCTCTAGCGGGGAGCACAACAGCAAAGGCTCAAAAGGGGTTAGGAGTCCCAGCAAACCAGTTATGTGGGGGAAAAAGAAGCTACGGAGGTCAAAAGTACTAGTGGGAGGGTCTCGGTGCTGGGGGGAAGCAGTTGGATATAGTTGAGGGACAGCTGGCTACTTGAGGAAGTCTATACATGGGAGTACCGGCATACTTGTCTTCCAGAAGAATCTTAGAAAGATCTGTGTTTGGCTCTGTAGAGAGAAAAGTTTAGAATCAGTCCTGAGAGAAAGTGGTGTGGTGTGGGAGAAAGCTAGGGACAGCCTCCAGGTATATTTAGGAGGTAGACTCTACACATCCTTCTCATTTCTAAACTATCAAGAACGGTATCTAAATCTGTGATTGAAAAAAAATGCAGGAGATTCTTTTATTTAGTAGTAAAAATATTTATCAAATACAAAAGGGTAGAAATATCGCTTTATTTGAGAAACTTACATCCAAGTTACTTTTATGTGTTTGAAAAAGTCCTAATGAGGGGCTGGAGTGATAGTACAGTGGGGAGACCGTTTGCCTTGCACGCGGGTCACCCGGGTTCGATTCCAGGCATCCCATATGGTCCCCTGAGCACCGCCAGGGGTAATTCCTGAGTGCAGAGCCAGGAGTGACCCCTGTGCATCGCCGGGTGTGACCCAAAAAGCAAAAAAAAAAAAAGTCCTAATGAGCATCCAAGAAGAAAACATATATACCTTCCACAGGAATAAGGACAAAACAAGGGGGTTGATGATTACCCCCAAAGGTATTTCCTAGAAGGAAAAATGTAGTAGTATTTAACCTTTCTTCTCTTCAGGCAAGGTAAGTGAACTACAGACATCATAAATAAGTTTTCTTACTTTATAAGACAGAAAGACTGTGATCCTATTTTGATGTCTATCATATACAAATACAAAATCCACTCGTCTGATCAAGGTGAGGGGGAGAAACCATTCTTTAACAATTTTCATGCAATCAAATCCAAAGGTCTGTTGAACCCACCTTTTATTCATATTTATATGTCAGTATGCATATATACATATACATATACATATATATATCACGAATCACAAAACAAAATCCCCGTTAATCATCGATTTCTCGAGCGGGCTCAGTGACCTCTCCATTTGTCCTTTCCCTGAGATCTTAGAAGTCCATCTCGACTAGGCCCTCCCAATGATGTCGCACTGGAGGCTCTTTCAGGGTCAGGGGAATGAGATCCAGCTTGTTACTGGATTTAGCATATGAATACACCATGGGAAGCTTGCAAGGCTGTCCCATGTGGGCAGGAAACTCTCAGAAGCTGCCAGTTTCTCCCAGAGGGAGAAGTAGGCTACAAGATATCTTCTGGGAGCTCGCTTTTAAGTCTCTGGGTGCTGACCGTTGATGGGATTACACACACCTGGGTTCCTCTGCCAGTACCTTCATGTGTGAGGCCTGTCCGTACGTGAGGAGAGGGACCTCGAGCATGGCTGTAGCTAGGTTCCAGTGGTCTTTGGCCGCCGGGAGCTCTGCTCGGGGTGGGAAGGGAAGCTGGAGCCCATCCCCTCCGAGGGGCCCCGGGGAAGACAGCCAGGCGTGTGGGCAAGAGACTCTCTCTCTCTATATATATATATATACACACACACATTGTTTTTTACCATGATGGAAATACCTGGAATAAATTTAGCACTAGGTATGTATGGTGATGAACTGTATATTCTTAAAAACTGCTCCACATGAAATAAACATATATGATGCACGCAGCATATACAAATATAAGCAAATCTTAGACACTATACTGCACCTAGCCTGCTTACACCACCCTTTACAGCATATGCAGAGCATCCTTCTAGGCCTTTTCCTGCATGTATGTATGTAACAATTAGAGTTGGAAATTTGGAAATGAGGGAAAGAGTTTGTGCTTGCTTGGTTGCTTTTATTTTTTCACAAGTGATTTTATATAACAATTATTTACTCTCCATTGCCTTGGAGATATTTCTTTTTCCTTTTCTTTCTTTTTTTTTTTTGTTTGTTCCTTAGGTCACACCTAATGATGCTCAGGGGTTATTCCTAACTCTGCACTCAGGAATTACTCCTGGCAGTGCTTGGGGGACCATATGGGATGCCGGGGATTAGAACTCAGGTCAGTTGTGTGCAAGGCAAATACTCTACACGCTGTACTATCACTCCTGCCCCCTCTTTTTCTTTTTTAATGAAGTTTGGGAATTCCTTTTTGTTTTGTTTTGGTTTAGTTTGGGGCCATGCCCAGCTGTGCTCAGGGCTTACTCCCAGCTTTGTGCTCAGAGATCACTCCTGGCAAGCTTGGGGTGCCAGGGATTGAACCCGGGTCAGCTACATGCAAGGCCAGTGCCCTATCCCCTGTACTGTCACTCTGACCCTAGTTGAAGATTGATCTTTCCTCCTCTCCTCTCCTCTAGTCCCCTGTCCTCCCCTCCCCTCCCGGACCCTCTCCTTCTTTCCCTCCAATCCTTCCTTCTCCAGAGTGGAGAAAAAGTCCCAGTACACATTCCAGCATTAAAGTATGAAAGTCCATATCTCAGGAGGGGAGACATGGGCAGCACATGCATGCCTGGTTGGAGATATTTTTATACCAATATTTGTAACTTCCATGATTTTTAAAATTAAACTATTTGTGAAGTACCTGATTTTTGCAAAACAGTATTTTTAAAAGGTTTTTTAAAAACATACTTTAATGATTCCCATTTTATTGGAGTGTCCAAATTAGCCACCAAGAAGGGGGTTTAATACTATTAAAGTAAAATTTCTTGTGCCTAATTTTACACTAAAAATAACAAAATCAAAACCTGAAAAGATACAAAACAATTACTTCATTGTTGTTTTCTGTTTATTTGGTGCCAGAAATTAATCCAGGGCTGGCCACATAGAAGGCAAGTTACCCATCACTGAGCTCTCCCTAAAATAATTCATTTTAATTTCATAATGCTTAGGAAGTATCATGCTCAGTTTACAAGCACTACGTTTTAATTTGTTTTGGAAATTTTTAGGCACTGAAGGATTATAGTTATTTTCTTCCCTTCAGTTCTGAGGTACTCACCACAGAGTCATATCTGTCAGAACTAACACAGTGTTTAGTGAAATAGAACTTAAAAGACCTGCTTCTCAGTGCTTGCCTAGTGTTTGAAGTCTCAGAGAAACTGGAGATTGGATCTTATCGCCCTAAAAGATGCAGCACAGATTACCTGACATCTTAGATCTTTCTGTTTCTTCTCTTTCCTTTCCCCGCCCCCTCCCCTTCTGAGCCCATACCCAGCTGTATTCAGGGCTTACTTACTCCGAGCTTTTAGTGGGGCACAAGGAACCTTATGTGGTAACAGGGATCCAACTAGGGTAGGCTGCATTGAAGGCAAGAGCCTTACCCAGTGATTATGCTGTCACTTTGACCCTTGCTCCATTTTTAACACGGTCTTTGCATTTTCCAGCTCTTTAAGTTTGTGTTAATGTCTGCTCAAAGATATAAACTATTATCAGACCACTTTCATGCTATTTTTAAATTTAAAATCTTGGTTATAAATAATTATTTATATATATATATATATATACATATATAGAGGCTTTTTGGCATTTTGAATCACACTTGGCAATGTTCAGGAGTTACTTCTGGCTTTGCACTCAGGAATTACTCCTGGTGGTGCTAGGCGAACCATATGGAATACTACTAGGAATTGAACCCAGGTCTACTGCATGCGAGGCAAACATGCTACCCACTGTATTATCGCTCTAGCCCTGGTCATAAAATTATTATTCATTCTAGTTTTTCTGTTTGGGGGTTTTACATATCATTGTTTAATTAATGCTTTTGAAACACCATATGCCAGAATCAAAACTTCTCCTTTTTTTAGAATGTTCAGGTCTTTGCTTCAGAACCCGTACTTTCATTTATTTACTTCTTGAAATAATGAAACTTTACTAAACGGGAACCGCACGGGCAGAGCCTGGCAAGCTACCCATGGCGTATTCGATATGCCAAAAATAGTAACGATAGTTCTCATTCCTCTGTCCCTGAAAGAGCCTCCAATCGTTGGGAAAGAAGAGTAAGGAGAGGCTGCTAAAATCTCAGGGCTGGGAGGAAGAAACGTTGCTGGTGCCCGCTTGAGTAAATTGACGAACAACGGGATGACAGTGACAATAACAGTCGTCTACACAGAGTCTACCTCTTCTCCCACACAGATCCCCATCTATATTCAATTTAACCCAAGCTCTTGTCTTAGCATCCAAGACCCTCTCATTGACTTCTTTGATACCACTATAGTCTGGAGCCCAGCATTCACATGAGATGATTAGACTGAGGTGTGAGAGGGAGTGGAATCCCTTCGGACTCAACCGCAATGGACAAACTCATTAGGTTCCTAGGGGAAACTGCCCTTCCAACTTTTCCCTGTTCTACCAATCAACTACCAAAACAAAAAACAAAACAAAACAAAACAAAACCCCCAAAACAACAAACAGACAGACAAAAAAAAAAACCCAAAATACAAATTAGGGCTTAGGTGGTAGGTTTTTTTTTTTAACTTAAAAAATGTTTAATTAAAGAGCTGTGATTTACACATTGATGAGTCCTAACCATACAATATTCCAACACCAATCCCAATTGGTTGGTGGGTTTTTTATTTTGGTTCATAATGACTTTATTCTTAAGCTTCATATATATATATATACATATATATACACATATGTATGTACATAAAACATGTGCATGAAAGGTTGTTGACAGAAAAAGGAGACAAAAATGAGGCTGAGAAACTTTTGTGAGAGAATTCAGTAGTGTTTGAGGGACAAAGTGGCATAGATAAAAGGGCGTGTAAGATGTAATTAAGAAAGAGTAGTAGAACATTGACGAAAGCTAGTGGGGAACATGTGGGTGTTTCATTTGTTATTTTTGACTTAGAACCTGGTACTTGTTTTTTAAATTTTTAAAAAATTTCAGTCACTTGAAATTCTAAGTTATTCATGATTGAGTTTCAGGAATACAATGTTTCAACACCCACCCCTTCACCAGTGTTCACTTCCCTCCACCAATACACCCCACCCCCATTTGCCTCCCACCCACCTGTCTGTTTCTAGAGAGGCACTCCCCCCACCCCATGTATATATGGTTGGGTTTTTCTTTTACATATATATGTTTTTTCACAGTGGTTTATAGCACTGCTGCTGATAGGGTTTCCTACATAACTCTTTACCACATTTCAGTATCACCTCCTTCCGGTTGAACACTTCCCTCCATCATAGACATTGTCCCCTCCCTGTCCTATTTCTCAGCCCCCTTAAGTGTCACACTTCCTACTGAAGACGAGACCCTGGCACTCTGTCTCTGATTGTGTGGGTACCGACTCTCTAAGGCTTAAGGATTGTGAGCATTATCCAAATGCTCCATTGGTGATATTACAGAACCACAGAATAGAGAAGTAAACCTTGAAAACCCCTCAGGAATATCCCAACCTGAGGAGACTAATAAACTTTTCCTTGCATTGAATGGACATTGGAACCTCTCAAGAAACCTTCACTGGGATCAGGAATGCAGCTCCGTGGCAGAGCCTATGACTTTCACTGCAAAACAGCAAGACCTTTTAATATATCAGTTCTGAGGTTGTATAGGGAGAGCAACATTCTTTACCTATTTAAAGGTAATGTTTGGGGACTCACCTGAGCTTAGCCTCCCACTTCTTATAGATTGTACAGAAGAGGAAGAATCTTAACTCAGAAAGCCAGAGTTCAAATCTAACTTCATCTGTATTATCAGTCTGATCTGGGCAAACTACTCTATGTTCATCATATCTGATTATGATCAGGTTGGCAGGTTGGGCCCCCTCATCAACTTGATCTTTAACCACTGCCTCTAGCTTTGTCTTGAGCACTTAGCTAGATGTGGGAAAGGGTGTGTGTGTGTGTGTGTGTGTGTGTGTGTGTGTGTGTGTGTGTGTGTGTGTGTGTGTGTTGTGCTGTGTCCAGACAGGAAGGGATGAATAGATAATAGTCTGATGGCAAGAAAGCAGGGTAGGTTAAAGAGTTCCATTTAAGGCATGCATCAGAGGGGCTGGGGCAATAGTACAGCGGGTAGGGCATTGGCCTTGCATGCGGCCAACCCAGGTTCAATTCCCAGCATCTCATATGGTCCTCTGAGCACTGCCAGGGGTGATTCCTGAGTGCAGAGCCAGAAGTAACCCCTGTGCATTGCCAGGTGTGACCCATAAAGCAAAAAAAAATATATATATATAGTGTATATATATATAT
Source organism: Sorex araneus (assembly GCF_027595985.1). Lineage (NCBI taxonomy): Eukaryota > Metazoa > Chordata > Mammalia > Eulipotyphla > Soricidae > Sorex > Sorex araneus. The sequence continues at coordinate 25,920,738 of NC_073302.1, read as the reverse complement.
ATATATATATATATATATACTAAGGCATGCATCAGAGAAGCCTTGAAGCCACTGGTGGCCAGTATATGCAAAAAGAAGTAAATTCTCGATCTGAGTCCCCAGTAAAATATTTCCACCATCTGAAGAGAGCTGCTTTCTCTCCCCCTGGAGGAAAATGGGCACACACAGTGTGGGGTTACCACACCAAGTGATGAACCTGAGGAGAGCTGTCTGTCTGGCTCGAAATCCTCTCGGCTAATGCCGAACTGCAAATAATTTCAGCACCCAGTGCCCAGAATGGGAACTCTGGTGCTTTTTGGAAACAGGGTGGGTAGCTTTTCCCTGAGCCCCCAGATTCCCAGAAGTCCTGCCAACCACACCCATGTTGGCCACAGCTGCCACCATGTCAATCATTGGCCCAGACCATAAATCCTTAAGTCTCTGGACACCTCCTAATTCCTCAATACTGAAATTCCAGTAGGAGTACACCAAATTAGATGGGAAAGTAACATAGATGACAACTAAACTCCACAAACAAAACCAGTAACAGAAGGCTCAACTAGTAACAGTAAATTCTTAGATAAGGACTTAACAACCCTGCAATCAGATAGAACAATTTTCACATGAACTGACTTCTTATACTTATTGATTTTAATATTGGGGCTTTGTTATCTAACCAATTTTAATTCTAGAATTGTATCAACAGTTGTAGTTTTTTTTACATTCAAATAAAAAAGTAATTTTAAAATTAAAAAGATTAAAATGTGTCTTATTGTACTTGGAGTGCAAGTTTATTATCATTAGTTATTATTTTTCCATGGATTAATTAAGTGTATGTACTCAATAAGTACTCCACTGTAGCACTGTTGTCCCATTATTCGATTTGCTCAAGCGGGCACCAGTAACGTCTCCATTGTGACTTGTTGTTACTGGTTTTGGCATATCAAATATGCCATGGGTAGCTTGCCAGGCTCTGCTGTGCCAGCGGGATATTCTCAGTAGCTTGCTGGGCTCTCCAAGAGGGATGGAGAAATCGAACGTGGGTCAGCTGCATGCAAGGCAAATGGCCTACCTGCTGTGCTATAGCTCTACTCCCAATAAGTATTGATGGAATGAAAAGAGAATAATATTTTAATCAATCCAATAATAAAAAAAAAATCCTCTCTGCTGAGAACTTCTGGCCTGGGGTTCTCAAGCACCAATGTACTGACTGGAGGGTTCACAAAGTTTTCTGCAGTCAGAGTCAGTATTAATTCTCAATGACATGGGCCAGTCTGTGCCGCAAGGACTTAACACAGCTGGTGTTGCACAAAAGCAAACACTGAAGATGTGTAAATGAGTGTTCCCCACCCAGGACCAGGGCATCCCAAGGGGTCCACAGGCGAAAACTGTGTAAATGATCTGAGACCACGGTAGAATGAGGGGCAAAGGGTTGTACAGGAAAGAAATGAGGCCAGAAGGTTGGAAAACGATTGAGTAACAGATTTAAAACAAGACTGATTTGTCCAATACTTTTAGGAGAGGGTCGGGACATGCAGGCCCAGCTCTCACTCCTCTGTCACACGGCATCCCAAATTCTCTGCACCTACTGCTCCCTGATAGCCATGGAGCTCTCCACACCCCTCCTGGTCTTCACTTAGAGTCACTCAAGAAGCTGCTGTGTAATTGGGTTGTCACAATTGCTGATGTCATCACTGAGGAAGTTCTGCAGTTGCCCTGTGATTTAAGCCCTTTGGGCCTCCTAGCCAGTGGGATTGAGGAACTATACAGACCAAGATGGCTCTAGATAGTGTGTGGGCTCAACAGACCGCAGTCATAGGGGACGGCCCTGACAAAGTGGGCGACCAGGTCTCCCTGCAGACGGCCTCCCTGAAAGATGGTCCTGCCAAACGGGCAGTATGGGTCCGCCACGACAAGTCCGAGCCCGAGGGATCGACAAAGGCCAAAGGGCCCAGGGAAACGTGCAAGACAGAGGTGACCAGAGCCGTGGTTGTGGACCTTGGCACCGGTTACTGTAAGTGCGGTTTCGCTGGGCTGCCCGCCCCTAGCCACAAGATCTCCTCGACCGTGGGCAAGCCCTACATGGAGACCGCCAAAACGGGGGACAATCGCAAGGAGACGTTCGTGGGGCAGGAGCTCATCAATCCGGACGTCCGTCTCAAGCTGGTGAACCCCCTGCGCCACGGCATCATCGTGGACTGGGACTCGGTGCAGGATATCTGGGAGTATCTCTTCCACCGGGAGATGAAGATCGCCCCGGAGGAGCACGCGGTTCTGGTGTCGGACCCCCCGCTGAGCCCACACACCAACAGAGAGAAGTACGCCGAGATGCTCTTCGAGACCTTCAGCACCCCCGCCATGCACATCGCCTACCAGTCCCGCCTGTCCATGTACTCATACGGGAGGACCTCCGGCCTGGTGGTGGAGGTGGGCCACGGCGTGTCTTACGTGGTCCCCATCTACGAGGGTTACCCTTTGCCCAGCATCACTGGACGGCTGGACTACGCGGGCGCTGACCTCACCGCCTACCTGATGTGCCTCATGAACAATTCTGGGAAGCACTTCACGGAGGACCAGCTGGGCCTTGTGGAAGACATCAAGAAGAAGTGCTGCTTTGTGGCCCTGGACCCCTGTGAAGAGCCAAACGTCCCCCCGCTGGTCCGGTACATTCTGCCCGACGGCCAGGAGATTGTCCTGGGCCAGGAGCGATACCTCTGCTCCGAGATGTTCTTTAAGCCCTCACTCATCAAGTCCATGCAGCTGGGCCTCCACACCCAGACGGTGTCTTGCCTTAACAAGTGCGACGTGGCCCTCAAGCGGGACCTCATGGGCAACATCCTGCTCTGCGGGGGCAGCACGATGCTCACCGGCTTCCCCAACCGCCTGCAGAAGGAGCTGAGCAGCATGTGTCCCAACGACGTGCCGCAGATCAGCGTCCTGCCCGAGAGAGACTCCGCCGTGTGGACCGGAGGCTCCATCCTGGCCTCGCTGCAGGGCTTCCAGCCGCTGTGGGTCCACCGCTTTGAGTATGAGGAACACGGGCCTTTCTTCCTCTACAGGAAGTGCTTCTAAATACAGGTACCCCGCTGGCCACCCATCAGCTGTGCCGGGTGAGGAACAGGCTCCACAGAGTAGTGCCGGGCCATGCATATCCATTCCTGTACTATTAAACACACCTCATGTTCCCCTCCACGCTTGGGTGCTTTTCCTGACTGAACTCGTCCACACGCGCAGCTGCGTGTGCGGAAAACAAAGCGGGGGCAGGAGACTGGGAACCACAACTGCAAAGCTACATTATAGGTTGATTGCTGACACGTTCGTGGAAGAAAGTAGCTCTTAAGATGGCTGTCCTTTTATTCCGAGGATTCCCGTTTCTCCAATAACTTGTTAAAATCTGTTTGGAGGGCTGGGAGACAGCACAGAGGTTATCATGGGACTTGACCTGGGTTCGATCCCTGGTACCACTGGGCCTCCCGAGCATCCCCAGGGGTGGCCCTGGACACCCCCCGCCCCGCCCCAGCACTGCAGAGTCAGGGTAGCACCACACTCTCAGGCCTGAGCACTGAATCACCAACCTGATTGGTCAAGTACTGCCAGAAGGCCACACCCCCCAAAAAAAATAATCAAGTCTGCTCAGGGAGGAATAGGATGACACACTGGAGATTAAATGTTGTTGGGGTATTTTATATCTCTTCCCGGTAAACCCAAGCGTGATGCAGTGACAGGTTTGTCACCCAGAAGGTAGCAGCAACCACAACATCCCTCAGCAACTCTGCAGGCCTGCCAGCAATCGGCACCGTCATGTCTGACCCTGCTTGGCTAACCTTCCTCCACCCAATGCCAGCTCTTGGCCAGCCTTCAGTGTCTGTCTGCTGACCTGCCCCCTAAGAAGCAGGGTGGGGTGGGCCTGTAGGGGGGCAGAGCAGAGACCAAGTGCCCGGCAGATTTCCCCGTTCAAAAACCAGAGTCAGATTTCTCTTGGGTTAGTAGCACTGTGGTCACAAAGAGGCGGGTCACCCTTCTCCAGACCATGCCAGCTGCAGCCCCCCGCCCGCCTGAGCGGAGTCTGTGTGGCAGCCTGTGTGGGCGGCGGGGAGCTGCTTCACCCTGCTCGTTCTAACCCCAGGGAACAGCACCCCTCATGGCTAGGAGAATCCAAGGAGAGTAAATGTAGTGGGGGGCGCTCCTGAAAATGCACTTTGCAGTCAGAGAACAGATTTAAGCCTTTCCGAGCAATCCCTTCAAACTGAAGAAACTGCAGGGCTGACTGTGGGTAGACTCACTCTACTGCTGAGCTCCAAGCCTTGGAGCACAGGTTTTCTAGAACAGTCCCCACTTTCTAGAACAGCCTGCCATGTCAGAGGCTCAGCGCTTGAGCAAGTGCAGACGCTGGCACCTGTGTGACACATTTCTGCTTACCTGTAAAGGTGAATTCATGAGGCTCCCTCTTACTGCTGTGAGACCAAGACTTACCTGAGTCCCAGCACACAGCTACTGTTACTTTGCAGACATCCCTGTTGGCATTCCCACATCTGTGTTCCTTAGCCACTGATGCCCTACACCCCCAGAGAGAAGCCCCGATACCACCCTAGCGGTCCAGGGTTTGCCTTCACCGCCCTGGGAGGCCTGAGTGGACAGATTTGGCGAGTGAGCACAACAGGCTGGGTCCATAAAGTGGAGACAGTGGGCCCGGCCAGCCACAGCAGGGCCCCTGGAGCCCCTACAGCTTATCTATGGCAACGAAGCTGTACGCTGAGGGTCTGGGATCAGCAGGGCTGGGTACACCGGGCGTGAGGGCTGCATGCTCCATTGGAATCCTCTCAGTATCTGCCCAAACCACTCTACTGAAAACACTTCATGGACATTTACTGATGGAAGAGCCCAAGTATAACTTATTATCATTTAGATAGATCTCTCTGGCAAGGTGCTAAAGCCTATGGACAAGAGTATCTACAAACACATAGATTACAAACAAAACTGGTTACACAAAAATACACTATGCAGATCCAGTAGGGACCCCAAGTCAAGAACCTACACAAAAGGTAAGGATCTTGATCAAGAGCAGCGAGTGCGGGAGGGTGAGAAGTTTTGCAGGCTGGAACATCCCAGGCTATCCCAGGCCTACGTTATTCTGAATTTTAAGATGAAAAACTCAAAGACTGAATACCTGCAGATTTCTTCAAAGCCTTAATTATCTGTCACCCATATAGAAAAAAGAGAAACCTCTTCTGCAGGGTGAATAGTTTTAGTATTTGTAAGTCAACGTAGACCAGCAGTTCTGTTTCTTTTCGGACCCCCTCGTCCCTCACCGCTCCCATCCCCACTCCCCTCTTAGCCCAATGGTTTTTAAGTGAGGGCAATTTTAGAGCCCAGATAAAATTGATCTGAAAGTATTTCTGGTTATCATTAACAGGAATAGGGATCAATAAGTATTGGCACCAGAGGGGGGAGGCCAGGGACTATGAAACAACCTATAATACACAGGATACTATGAAACAACCTATAAGACACAGGATAGCACCCTGAAACAATGAATGGCAAACCCATCACATCAAGAGTGCCATTCACCTTAAGAAAGCCAAGTTTTCTTAGCTAAATGGCACACACTGGAGGAAGCAAGTGACATTACATGGCTATGCTCAAGGACACCAAGATGGGGAGATCCACAGTCTCTTCTTTCCAAAATGCAAAAGATCTGGGTTCGGGAGCAACAGTACTGTGGGTAGAGCGTTTGCTTTACATGCGGCTGGCCAGGGTTCAATCCCCAGCTCCCTATATGGTCCCCAGGCCCACCAGGTGTGATCCCTGATTGCAGAGCCAGGAATAAGTCCTGAGCACTGCCAGTTGTGGACCAAAAACAAAACAACGCTCTCCTACCCAACCCAATATAGTAAGATCTGCTGTCTTCCCACAACTTCAGTTACACAGGGTAATGGCAGGGCAGCCCAGGGAAGAAACAGGAATGGAGAACAAAGCCCGAAGAGTGAGAGCACAGGGGCCGAGGTGGCAAATGTTACATGGGCTCTGGCATCTTGTTCCTTCTGGTTGGCTTCTGGGATGCTCACTCCTACCCGAGGTAGTAGTAGTGTGACTGATATAGAAGGGCAAACCAAAACTTTCACGGGCTTGCCCAGGTGGTACTTTACAGAAGTTGATGGGTCAGCAAAGGAAGAAGGATGAAAGGGGAAATAGCTAACTTTGCATCCTAAGCTTGGCATCTCCTGAAACCACAAATAATTATAGATAGGAAAAAAGTTTTCAAGCAATTTCAAGTACGGTTCTGAAAAGCCCCAATGTGTGTATATGTGTTTCATAAACACAAATTTATGTGTACTATGAAGCTATCCACCTCCTCGGAGGGGGTGGGCTTCAGTTTCCCTCCCTGCCCCGAGCAGAGCTTCCGTGGACAAAGACCTCTGGAGCCTAGCCATAGCTATGCTCAAGGCCCCTCTCCACACGTTCAGACGAGCCTCACGCATGAAGGAACCAGCAAAGGAACCCAGGTGTGCGGGGCCCAGGGCTGAGACCTCCAAGCCTGCTCGGACTGGGACTGGGCCTCTTTCACCCAGATTCCCCATTTTCCAGTAGCTAGGTGGTCACACCCAGGCACTGCCCCCTGCACCATGTAATCCCACCAATGGCCAATATACAAAGACTTAAAACCAAGCTCCTGGAAGCGCACAGTCGAGATGTATAGCCTAGTTCTCTCTCTTGGAGAACCTGGCAAGCTACCCTGAGTTTCCTGCCCATATGGGAGAGCCTCGCAAACTCCCCATGGTGTATTCATATGCCCAAACCAGCAACAATAAAGGGTCTCATTCTCCTGACCCTGAAAGAGCCTCCAATGTAGCACCGTTGGGAAGGACGAGTAAAGAGAGGCTTCTCAAATCTCAGGGCTAGGACGAATGGAGACGTTACTGAGACTGCTCGAGAAATTCGACGATCAACAGGATGATGATGATGATGATGATAATGATGGAGCTATGCAGGGAAAATAAATAGGCAGCAGTGTTAAGTTCACTGTGCTTCTCTTAAAAATTGAGCTCCTTACCTCAATTCCTGTCTCTCAGTGTCTATCTCTAGAAGCCATGCAAAACTCAACACGAGAACCAACAAAGGAATGTGGTTTTTATTATATCATGAGCTTTGTTTTTGTCACAACCTAAATACTGAGAAAGTTATATTTACAGAATTTGACATACTTCATCTCAAATTACACATTCATCTCACTTAGAAATTTTTTTTCCCATACAGCGCAGTTTCCCCCCACTTAATGTCTTTCTTGATTTACCTTCAGCCTGCAAGATTCCTGCCAACTTCTCCAAACGAACAAAAATTCCAACCTGCTCAGATGAGATAGTAATTGATACTATTTACACAAATCTGCTGTTGCTGTGCTGCTGCAATGAATTATTTTCAGAACACTAAACATTCACGAAGTCACAATACTATGAATGAGACATGCATTTCTATTTCCAATCCATCTGCATGAGCCCCGTGATTATCATATATTTCAGAAGTACTGCAAAATACTAAAATCTTGGGGGTTGGAGAGGATAGTACAATGGGTAGGGCACTTAAATGCATTCAGCTGACCCAGGTTCAATCCCTGGAACCCCATATATTCCCTGATCACTTCCAGGAATGATCCCTGAGTATAAGTCCTTAGTACCACCAAGTGTGGTACAAAAACAAAAAAAAATTTTTTTTTGAATCTCATATAAGTTATCATGTTCATTTTACCCCAGACAGAAGGGAAACACAAAGCCATATAAGACTTCAATGTGGACACAAATATAGCAAATCCATTGTAGGGGTCAATCAAAAAGTAGACTTTTACAGAGCAGAATCTATCTTATTTTCTCCTTGAATTTTTTTGGTATGATTTTGTTGTTGTTTTTGGGCCACACCATGTGGTAACCGGGGGTCTGGCAGTGCTGTGCTGAGGATCCAACCCGCACCTTCTGCAGGCAGAGCGTGAGCTGAGCCCATTAAGCTCTCTTTCTGGCCTTCTATTATATTAATATTTTTTGAAGTAAAACCACATTTGGAAGTTCTGAGGAAAGAGAGGGGGAGAAAAAAAAAATAATGCACTCGAGAAAGAATGTGGGCTTCTCCAGAGTGGAGAGAGAGCCCCAGGACACACCCCAGCACTAAAGCATGAGCGTATGAAAGTACAAATTTCAAGAGGGAAGATGCGGGCAACACGTGCTCGGACACCATATACCCCGGGAGGAACACACGGCCACAGGCAGTGCGTGGACGTGGCCCGGTACTGAATTATTTCTGACATACCAAAGAAACCCTAAATGACACAATGAACACACCTAGATTGTTTTATAGTTAACATTTTGCTGTACTGGGGAAGGACTTCTTAGCATTTCTTGCTTGCTGGGAACGTGGCTCAGCAGAACAGCTGCCTTGCAAAGGTAAGGGTAAGGCCCTGGGGTTTAATCCCCAGCACTGCCCCACTCCACCATCAAAAAAAGTCTTTCATTTACTTTATGTATACTAATGAAGGTCTGGTTCTGGTCATTAAAACATGGAAGAAATATTTTTATCTACCTAAGACTCAGCCATGATACTTGTCAAAACAACTTTTTAGACTCATCAGAGAAAATTCTCATTTCTTCCAGAGGAAATAACTGAAAGACAGAGGTCAGGTTCAGCACTTAAAAAAAAAAGGGGGGGGGGCACGGGGGGAAATAAAAGAAAGGAAAAAGAAACAGGAAATAGAAAAAAGAAGAAAAAGGCTTCTAAACATTTCAGAAGCAGGACTCAGGAGGAAAGAGGCTAATGATTGTCATTCTCGCACGGCATGATGTCCAAGCTTCCACAACAAATGGGCTGGTGGCGTTTCCAAGAGTCTAACCTACTCCTGCCACCGCTCCAGCACGTGACTCACAGGCAGGAGAGACAGTCCCCAGGAACACTGCAATGACAGGAGGCTCAAGCCCATTACAGTGGAATCTCACGACTGGGCTCCCTCTGACAAGTAACTGCCACGAGCACTGGGGACCTCCAAAGGGATCCGTCCCTCTTTCCTCCGCTCGAGTGCGGGTGAAGGAGCCACGGAGGTGACTGGCACGACCCAATGTCGGTAACGTGACAGCCAACGCTGTTTCCACGGAAGACTCTGCTCCAGGAACGTGAAACAATTTACAAACACCATTTGACTTGGCTTCACATTTTTGAGGTAGACAGCACGAAACACTATTCCCAAGTCACGGAGGCACGGATGAATACAGTGACTTTTCCACAGTCCCAGGAGGAGGCCCGGGGCTGGGGGATACGATCCAAGACGCTGACGGACGACAACACCAGAGGCAGGCAGGCTCTCAAGCAGCGTGAAACCAAAAGTTTAAAAAAATAAAAATAACAAGTAACTCTTGTGAAATGCTCTACTTGCTAAAGTTTCCCGTCCTGGCGATTAAGATTATAAGCGAGATAAAGATCAAAGAGCTGCTTCGTCCCTGGTGCTGGTGGCTTGGGACAGAGCTGTGCTGGGAGGCATGAGCGGCTGGCGGGGGAGCCTGGGAGGGAGCCGGCCTTGGTCTTCTTGGGCCCGAGCCCGCCTCACACCAGCTGTCACTCCAGCAGGCTCAGTTTCCACGGGGTCCTGGTGTTGATCTTTGGTGGTATCAAAAGCTCGGAATCTGAAAGAAAGGCAATCAGGAGAGACACGCTGTAGCTGGCAGGACCTGAGGTGACCCAGCTGCACGGCCCTGAGGCCCCCCCCTCCCCGGCCCCAATCCCAGCCAGCCCATGCTACAAGCAAGCCCAGAGACACTGCAGAACAACTCCAGGGAAGAAGTGATTTGAAGAGAAGAAGGTCTACTATTCTGAAAGGGAGAGGCAGCGGTGGCAGGTACAAGGCCACAGATATTGAGTCTCTCCAAAATGTATACCCAATATCCATGCTTTGTACTTCAACAGGGAACTTACCCAATTATAAGAGTTAAAAAAAAAAAAAAAAGTGCCAGCATACATCAAGTTGACAGAAAATACTTATGATAAATTCCAAATACAGTGATTTCCATACTGGAGCGATAGCACATCAGGTAGGACCTTTGCCTTGCACGTGGCCGACCCGGGTTCAATTCTTCCATCCTCTTGGAGAGCCCGGCAAGTTACCAAGAGTATCCCACCCGCATGGCAGAGCTGGCAAGCTACCCGTGGCATATTCGATATGCCAAAACAGTAACAAGTTTCACAATGGAGACATTACTGGTGCCCACTTGAGCAGATAGATGAATGACAGAGGACAATGTGACAGTGCTACAGTGATTTCTACCCCTCCCCAACAACAACAAAAAAAGCCCCTACTTAAAAAAAAAAAAAAAAAAGAGAAGAAATGGAGGGACACATGGCTGAGAGAAAATTCTGTCACAAAACTAAAGCTCTTTTACCTAAAACACCCAGGTGTTCCTCCAGTTAGATTTGTAGAGTCAATTTTCTAAGCAGTAATCATACAGAGGAAGCAAATGTAAGGGCAACGTGGTGCGGGGTTTGGCGGGGTTTGAATGCCAGGCCCAGAGTAAGACCCTTGACCTCTGAGCCATCTTCCCAGATCTATGCTTGTAACTTTTAAACTGGAGACAGACACAGAACCTAAGTGAGAAACATCTCTTTCCCAACTAATATTTTAAATATAATTAAATAGAAATGCAAACATCTTTAGTATTCTTTTATTATATTCCTTAATATTCTTTGTTGCTTTCAAATTATACTGCTGGTCCTAAAGATGACTTAAAAGATCCAGCTCTTAAGAATTCATGAAAAAAAAAAAAATTCATGAGTGATGAGCGGAGGGGAGAAGGCAGATGGAATAGAGAAGGGATCACTAAGAAAATGATGGCTGGAGGAATCAGTCAGGAAGGGAGATGCGTGCCGAAGTAGATAATGGACCAAACATGATGACCTCTCAGTGTCTGTGTTGCAAGCTATAATACCCAAAAGTAGAGAGAGACTATGGGGAATATTGTCTGCCATGGAGGCAGGGGGAGGGTGGGAAAGGGGAGTTATACCAGGGAATGTGCACTGGTGGAGGGATGGGTGTTTGATCATTGCATGATTGTAACCCAAACATGAAAGCTTGTAACTATCTCACAGTGATTCAATAAAATTTGAAAAAAAAGAAAAAGAATCTATGAGTGAGTCTACTGAAAATCCCAGATATGAGGGACTTGTAACTGAAATCTCCAGGCTCACCCGGAGTCAGGAATGGGTGACCTCCCCCCATCTCCCTGCACTTCCAGTAGCTGGCAGTCATGCCCATGAACTGCCTCTGACACCATTTAAGCTCATTAATGGCCACGACCTAGAGACTCACAAACCTTGGAAGAGGAAAAGAGCAACATACTGCAGAGATGCCTCTGGACCCCAAAGTCACCATCAAGTTAAAAATTTAATTCTGCTGTATTTAAAATCCTAGAATTCTTGGAGCGACATCTCTTACTCTATACAAAGGCTTAATGGCTCCAGGATGATATAATAATTTTCACATACTTTCCTCTAAGGAAACTTTTTTGGATCATCTTTAGCAGAGTATTCATAACAGGCAATACAAAGTAAATTAAATTATGTTCTGCTTGGGGGCAGGCTTTGGGGGTAGGGGTAGAATAATTCAAAATAAGGTGGTGGGAAGGTGTAATGGTGGTGAGATTGGTGTTGAAATGTTGAGCGTAATCAAATATTATGAACAACTATTAAAATAAAATTTAAAAAATAAATTTAAAAAAAGGTTTTTTTAAAAAAGGAATTAGGCAATATATAACGGCCAAGATGTAATGTGTAACTGTTCAACCCCAGAAACGAGGATTCTACAGAATCTTTAAATATAAATTAGATAAATGTAAAATAGACTTTAGACTTAAAGCTGAACTAGGATGTGTCTCTATGAAAAAAGTGAACAAAAAATTTTGTTACATTTAATGTTATGTTGGATTCCCCAACCCTCAGGTTCCCAACACTAGAAGCATTAAACTGTTTTTACTAAAGAGAGTCTTAGACTTGCTGCTAAACATAGCCAATATCCAACTTTCCTTGTACTGTTGCTGACACAAAGACACGCCTTCTCCTTGCCACTGTAATAACATGTAGGGGACAATACTAACCGTGAGTAGGAGCTGACACCCTCTGTTGTTGATAGGAGGCCATGATACTATTTGCGGTGGAATCAGGACCCAGGACCTAAGAAAAAAAGTAGACTCAATTAGAAAAGATGATTTTATACTTGCACAAGTATCTGCTACCAAAGTTACAAACAGGGACCAGCAATAAAGAACCAAACATTTTTGTAGGTAGTGTAAAACATAGTAATTTTCTTTTCCTTTGAGGTTTTATTCTTTAATTTTTTTGTTTTGTTTTTAGGGCCACATCCAGTGATGCTTAGGGTTTACTGTTGGCTTTGCACTCAGGAATTACTCCTGGAAGTACTTGGGGGACCATACGGGATGCCGGAGATCTAACCAGAGTTGGCCACGTGCAAAGCAAGCACTTTAGCCACTGTATTCTCTCTGGCCCCTTTTTGGAATTATAATTTGTCCCTTTTTTAGTTTTAACTCAGACTTTTAAATTTCATTTCTAGTATAAAGGGGCCGGAGTGATGCTACAGCTGGCAGGGCACTTGTCTTGCACACTGCCAACCTGAGTTTGATCCCCAGCATCCCATATGGTCTCCTGGTCACCACCAGGAGTAAATCCTGAATGCAGAGCCAGGAGTAACCCCTGAGCATCACTGGGTATGGCCCCCAAACAAACAAAAAATCATTTCTAGTAAATAGAACAAAATAATGCTGTGGGAAGAAACCTCACTGACAGATGCCTAATCCTTGCAAATGACCACACCACAACTGAAGGGAGAAAAGAATAATAGCCGACATCACAGAAAATCTGAGTAATGAAGACAGCTTGAAAATTCCTGGACTTTTCTTTTTTTTTTTTTTTTTTTTTTTGCTTTTTGGGTCACACCCGGCGATGCTCAGGGGTTACTCCTGGCTTTGCACTCAAGAATTACTCCTGGCAGTGCTTGGGGGACCATATGGGATGCCGGGGATCGAACCTGGGTCGGCCGCGTGCAAGGCAAACGCCCTACCCGCTGTGCTATCGCTCTGGCCCCTCCTGGACTTTTCTATGGAAACAAATGTGGAGCAGAATGCAAGCTCGGCACGCCAGCTGCAGGTAACGCTACAGCCAAGCCAGGGTGAGTCTCAGTGGGCATGTGCCAGGCTTCCTGAGGCCTGCATGCACGTCCTCAGGAGCACACAATCAGCAGCAATGCCACATGCGTCCAGTACTTCCAGGCAAAGCAGCCACACATCAGTCAGGGCTCTTGTGGCCAAAGTAAAACCACACGGCTCCTGATCACTCTCCCTGAAAGATGGCTACAGCTGGTATCTCAGATATGAATATGCTCTAACTAGAAGTGGAAGGGGCGGGCACAGGGTGGCACTATAAACCGTTAGCTTCAGAACCACTACGGGATTGACAATAATCACAGTTCTTCTAGTCCATGGCGACTAGAACAAATTCAGGTATTTGTGGAATGTTGGCTGTTGAGTGGAGTGATGCTTTGTCTATCTACCCTTTTATGTAACCCTTAAACGATTCCTAGGAAGCAAACACGATGGACAATGATCTCAGGACTGAACTCAGCAACGACACATGCAAGGCAAGCGACCTCCTGCTGATCTCCTATTGAGTCACATGCCCGACCCATTCTGCATTAGCCTTTTGTTTTGTTCGTTTTGTGGGCATACCCAGTGGTGCTCAGGGGCCACTCCCAGGGGTGCTGAGGGGACTCTGCAGACTGGCGACTGGACCTGGGTGCGCTCTAGCCCTCTGGGTTACCTCCCCAGTTCTGCACCGACTTGTAAGAGTGTAAGTGAATGAAATACTCTATGAAGACGACAAAGACACACTCGTCTCCACGAACTTACGGGCGCAGCCGAGCTTTGCCTGTGGTGGAGAGTCCAAATTTCCGGAATTGACTTTTCTATCAGCTGCAGAGTATCCTCAAAGGTCTTCTGTAACTCCTTTCCTTGTTCATCGAACTCAAAGAGAAAGAGCATCTTCAAAATATGGTGTATTTCATCTGGAGAAGAGGACATTTGAGGGATAGTTAGAATTTGTGTTCCATTTTCATACTAGATTCCTTCCAGTGTTTTTCCCAGGCAAAAAAAAAAAAATCTACAATAACATCCTAAGACTGCTGCCACCACTCACATCTTTCTTTCTCCCCCTAGGTGGACGCAATCCATCCTATCTACTATGAGAGAAGAGGGAAGCCTGGGGCTCTGGCAGGAAGCGCTGCCTCTCGTCCTTTACCTCCCTGGCAGCTTAGGAGCGAGGGAGGCAGAAGGGGAAGGCAGGCAGGCGAGAAAGCTGGTCTCGGTGACACACCCTGAAATAACACTTCGTGCAGAATGTTTGTGTTTTTTACTCTGCACTTTACTCAAGTGCAGAAAACGGAACCTCGACTGTCCACTGACGTCTCTGTGCTTCCTATTTGCCTTTATCTGTGGACAAAATCACCATCAGTGCTGAGAATGCACCTTTCAACTTCTCCATGCTTTGAGCCACTTCACTCAAGGCCTCCAAGAGAGCCAGGTCCTCCAGGGGGCTTCCTTCCTTGAGGCTGTGCTTCTTCCGCTCGGCTTTGCGGCGATTCTTTGACGATCGCCTGAGAGAGAGAGAAGGGAGAGGTACGAGGGCTCAGTGTCGAATAGACGAGAAGGAATGGATTTGCGGGACACCGGGTTTTTAGAAATCTAGAAAATCTACTACCAGCAGAAAAATAATAAAACTCTGTGATGTCTAGCCTGGAACCTCTGATTGCCATCCAAAGTAAGATAAGGATACATCTGATAAGAGTGGCAAAATAAACATAAGCACAACTAAACGGAATCCTGTACTGAAACATACTTCAAGGCAACAAAGTAAGACTTAAGCTGTCAATATACCAGACTGGGATCTGCGTCTCACACAGTGTCTATGAACAGCCTACCCCTTCCTGCTTTGGGAGTCTTGACTATGCAATTTACTCTTTCACCCCGACTCTTAGAAGTTGAGCTCCTGTTGCTTTTCTCTGAGATTTTGATCTCCCTGTACTACACAGATCTTCATTCTAAACTCCTAATGCACAGTGAAGTGTAATAATCTTGCTTGTTTTCCATGCAAGATTAACACTCTTATAGAAGTCCTAAACCCATAAACATTTCTGATGACAGAACAGGGAGGCAACCGCTCAAGAGACCCAATGCCTGATCCTACCTGACCCATCACACACTGGAACCAAATGCACTAGACTGTAGGGCCCAAACGACTGTCCTGCCAATGCACAGAACAGCCAGGAGTGGGCCCAGAGCACGGCCGGGAATGGTCCCAATATCCCAGCACTGCTAGGAGTGGTCCCTATGAACAAATTTTATAACACAACACCCAGCACGAGGGCATTCAAATAAAACCCTCCGATCAAATACAGCGTATTTATATTTAAGACTTATTCCAATCTTGGGGCCAGAGCTATGGCACAGCAGGTAGGGCGTTTGCCTTGCACGCGGCCAACCCGGGTTCGATCCCCGGCATCCCATATGGTCCCCCAGGCACTGCCAGGAGTAATTCCTGAGTGCAAAGCCAGGAGTAACCCCTGTGCATCGCCAGGTGTGACCTAAAAAGCAAAAAAAAAAAAAAAAAAAAAAAAAAAAAAAACTGAGTCTAATCTCGTGGGTCTCTTCCTGCAGGGTAAAGCCTAGCTCACCTCCCCATGGCCATGAAGAAGGTGCATCCCAAGAGCTGCCCTGCCCTGGTGGGGAAACCCACGTCCTTGTGCGTACATTCTCCACAGCCCGGGGAACGGTCAAGGTGGGAACAACACAGTACGTACGCTGAGATCCGGGAGTTGCTGTGGGAGTATCTGCCACTCGTGTCGCTGGCACTCACCACACTGCTGGTTTCAGAGAAGAGGTCGGACTCCTGGTGCTGGGGCACGTCCTCCCCTGCAAAGAGACACCGAATGGAGACCCCTTACTCCTGGGGGTCGCTGGCCTCCAGCGGGGCAAAAGGATGACCGCTGTTCAGAGCGCCTATCCTTCCGGTCTGCCCCTGCACCCAGGACTGCCCAGCACACGCAAGATACAGTCACACACATGGAAAGGATCATGCTGAGTCAACGGGTCCGAAGGAGAGGCACGGATAGAAAGTGACCGCATTCATTTGTGGGATATTAAAAAAAAAATAGTATGAGACTAATATCCAGGGACAAGGAAAACAGGGGCCAAGAGGACTGATCAATGGCTGGAAGTTACCACAAGTACGTGGAGGGTGGAGGGCAGTTAGGATAGAGAAGGGACCAGTGTGAAAAAAGAACTGGAAATGATCACAATGGACAAGAACTGAGGGTGCTGAAAGTAGGTAAAGTAATGTACATGATAACCTTTCGGTATCTGCATTGCAAACCACAATGCCCAGAGGGAGACGGAGAGAGGAAGAGGGAGAGGGAAAGAGAGAGGGAGAGAGGGAGAGGGAAAGGGAGGGAGGGAGGGAGGGAGGGAGAGAGGGAGAGAGGGAGTGGGAGGGAGAGAGGGAGAGGGAGAAAGAAAGCACCTGCCAGGCTGGAGAGATAGCATAGCGGGTAGGGCGTTTGCCTTGCATGCGGCCGACCCGGGTTCGATTCCCAGCATCCCATATGGTCCCCTGAGTACCATCAGGGGTAATTCCTGAGTACAAGGTCAGGAATGACTCCTGTGCATCGCCGGGTGTGACCCAAAAAGCAAAAAAAAAAGAAAAGAAAAGCAAGCACCTGCCATAAAGGCAGGCTGGGAGGCCGGAGCTGGGGTGTTGGTAGGAGGGAAACGGGGGACACTGGTGGGGAAATGTGCACCAGTGGAGGGATGAGTGCTGGAACACTGTAGGACTGAAGCCCAATCACAAACAGCTTAGTAATGGTCTATCTCATGGTGATTTAATTAAAAAAAAAAAAAAAACAGGCAACAGTCAAACAGGGCTTCTGCGGTGTGTCAGAGCCCTCTGACTTCGCCGAGGCACGGGACCCACTGCAGGGAAACCACAGCCTTACACGCCGAGACAACAGGGCCGGGGCCAGCTGCCTGCTGCCGGCACCACTCAGACACTCACCCAGAGTCGCCTGCTGGGCCTGCTCCTTGAGCTCTCGAACCACCAGGAAACGCTTCTTATGACGACTGAATGTGGCTGCCTGAGAGTCCAGAAAGGCCATGTAATGCTTCTGGGCTGGGGATGCAGACGGAAAGAAACTGAGCACGGTACTTAAGCGAAGTGAAATACACTGGCACAGCAGTGAGGAAGCCGGCATAGGAACAGAAGCGGGCCACTGGGTTCTCCCAGCAAGGCTATCCTCACAATGGAACGACCTACATCCTCAACCTAAAGATGGAGCTTCCGGATCGGAAGAGCTCACCGACATCCTAAAACCCTCTCTGCCGCTGGTGTTACCAATCACCTGAACAAAGACCTCCTCATGTGAACCGACTGAGGACTGCAAATAAAAGGAGTGCGCCAAAAGCAGTTAACAAAAATAGGTGGAAATGTTTCCTCAGTGTAGGTGTTAGGCCCCTGCAGACAAGTGTCAGCCATTTTCTAGGTTCTCACTGATGGAAAAATCCAAGGGAAGTGTGGGCTAGGAGGCACGCACAGGGCCAGGAGGGATCCTTCCACAGGCAGCTAGGGAAGCCCCTGGGGAATGCATCATAAGCACCCCCCAAAGTGGAAACATGGGTGAAGTGTGGTGGTGGAACGTCATATGCATGAAAACTCTATCATGAACAGTGTTCTAAATCATCATGCTTCAAATCATTGAAAAAAAAAAAAGGGCGGGGAGGGAATCCTACCCAATCTGAATGTGAATCAAGGCGTGAGACAGTGGGCAGAGAAAACTAGGTGAATATATATAAACATCGAAACAGTCCAACGCTACTTACTAGGCAGACAGCACTAAAATAAGGCAGAATATCAAGATAAGCCCCATGCTCAAAAACACCTATCTATTCCCTAGGAACTATAAACTTCATGTAAAAAGTTACATTAATTTTTAAAAAATTTTTTATTTTCAAAAATTAAGCTGGGGCCAGAGTGATAGTACAGCAAGAGGGCATTTGCCTCGCATGCAGCAAATCCTGGTTTGATCCCTGGCATCCCATATGGTCCCCTAAGCACCAACAGGAGTGATTCCCGAGTGCAGAGTCATGAGTCACCCATGAGCATCCCCAGGTGTGACCCAAAAAGTAAAAAACACAAAAACAAACAAACAAATGAAAAAAATTAAGCCTACATCATGAGAGCAGCAACAGGTAAATGCACCTACATATATATCCTTTACCTACATTTACCAATTGGTAACACATGTTTGGATTCCTGGTTCTACAAATGCAATCATCTTTTTTGTGAAAACTTTTGAGAAAAAACTGAAAATATAAACCTTCATTCCTAAATATTTCATCATCTATCTTTTAAGAACAAAGCTATTACTATGATAACCACAATGCAATTATTAAGGGCAGGAAATTTACTAATGACATGACATTATCCTCAAATGTAAAGCTCACACTGTAAGTTTACCAACGAGCTGGTTCTGTACTCAGGGATCATTCACTCCTGACAGTGCTTAGGGAGCCACAGGGGTGGTAGGATTCAAACAGAGGCCAGCTGCATGCAAGCAAGCACTTTGACCCGTGTACTCTCTTGCTCTTTCTGTCCCAGGTTAGCGTACTAAAACGAGTTAAAGGTTATGTGCAGTGATGGAGCATTTTTCTTTTGGGAATGTTGGGAATCGAACCCGGAGCCTTACAAATACAAGGCAAGGCCCTTTTGGCACGGCTGCCGCTCGAGCATGATAGAAGAGCCCAAAAGAGCGCCTCTGGACTCCAGCAGCCCACTGAAATACTTCCAGAATGTGAACTGAGACCTTAGGCCGGGCCGTGACAGTGGGAGCTGGGTATTCCTCTATTTTTTTAACCTCTCTCTCTCAACCCCTTCCTCCTGAGCACAGCACAGGTTCCACCGCTTTTTGAGCACAAAATGGAGACGCCAAGCCAGCTCTCTCTAGGTTTTTCCATCTTATGAGCATCATAAAAGGGTAAAAGTTTGCAGTGATGTAATTTCTGGCTGTACTTTCCCTGGACTTTATACAGAAACCCAAAACCGCGCGGCCGCTGCTGTGCGGTTTTGGGTTTCATTAGGTCATCATTAGATGACCTAATGTCATCTAATCATCAGCAATATGAAATGGTTCCTTTTTAACGGGTCGGACTTTGGTGGGAGATCCTAACAAGAATAGTAAGTCTTTTGTTGAAATATTGAAGGCAATCAAAGTGGTAGCCATCTCTCTAGACTGAACTAAGCCATATCCCCATGCCGGCTGAGAAGAAATGTCCTTCTTTCTCGGGAAGAAACTCGGCGTGTCGTTAACCATAGTATGATGTCCATTAAGCAGACATGGACCTGGTGGCGTGGGAATGGGATATAAGGGAAAAAATTATTATGTACATGGAACAGTGGGACGCTGGTGGAATCTCGAGCCGGGGCCGATACCAGCGCACTACTTTTGGTTCCAGAAACTGCTTGCAGACATTCTACTAGACTATCAACTAAGCCATAGCCCCATGCCGGCTGATGATGGGAAATAACCATCTTTTTCGGTTTTTTTTTCCCTTTGTCAGGCAGCGTGGCGATTACTAAACAGGCATGAACTCGGTGGCGCAGGATGAGGGGGGGAAAAAAAAGAAAAGTTATGTAACAAACAGCGGAACTTAATATCTCTACATTCTCAGCAATGGAGAACTATCAAATGCTTCCTTGGCAGTAGGACTGTCTTTTTCTTTTTTGGGGGAAACCCCAGCAACAATAGTGAGTTATGTGTTGAAACATGGAATGTAATCAAGATAAAACGTAAACGAAGTGAAACTTATCACTTACAAGGGTGGGGACTGGGGGGGCGGGAGGGGGCAGGAGGTATACTGGGGTGGTTGGTGATGGAATATGGGCACTGGTGAAGGGAAGGGTATTTGAGTATTGTATAACTGACATAATCCTGAGAACTATGTAACCTTCCACATGGTGATTCAATTAAAAAAAAAAATACAAGGCAAGTGCAGGAGCACTGAGCTCTGTCCACAAGCCCTAGTAGAGCCGAGTGATGACCCTGCACATGCTCACAGGAGCTGCTACCCCAGGCCCCCTGTTCTTCCACAAATGAGAAACAAAGATGCAATCCAAAGATGCAACCCTCACCTTCTAGAACGGAAGGCTTTACATTGGTTTCTATAATGTCCAGTCTGTTGTACTTGTACACCTGGAAGGAAATACAGTAATTTTAGAAAGGAATACTTCAAGTTACTGAAGGTGAAGACCCTTGAAAGGTCACCTCCAAGGTGACGCACAGTTTTCTATATCAGAGCAGACTTCCTAAATGGCAGCCAACAAAAGTCCAACTCATTCCCAGTAAAAAAAGAAAAATAATAATACTTCATATTTAGAGGACCGATTCCAAACATCACCAAGCATTCACGTTTAGACTCAAGAAATCACTTATCCTTAGAACTGAGACCCTACTTGATTTTATAAGCCTCAGGAAACAAGGGGATCCAAGGAAGCTTCTCCCGCAGCTACACTCCCCTCCTGCCTGCAGCCACTGCAGACGGTCTCTGAGGTTCTTACCAGTCTCAAAGCTTCTTCCCAGGCAGCTCCTTCGAGCAGCAAGAGCACTGCTTCTTCGTAGTCCTAATAAGGGACCAGGGAGGAAAGTGACAGGTTAGTGGAGCAAGCGTGTCAGGTGCCGCCTTAACAAAGGACAACGCCAACAGCGCAGGCCCTCTCTGAATTTCCAGCCCACTGTCAGTGTGTGCTCGGCCTAGAGTACATGCTCCATAAACAGTGATATGGAGGACAAGAAACTGTATATGCTCCAGAAATAAACACCCAAACCACATGGCACACAGTGTCTCCCTACAGCTGCATCAAGAGCCCCCTTTGAGGCCAGAGATATGGCTCAGAGGCCATGGGTACATGTCTTACAGGGGGAAGGTCAGGAGTTTGATCCTTAGCATCTCAAGTGCCCCTAAGCACTGCCAGGTATGGCTCTGGTCATTCATTCTCAGCACCACTGGGACAGGTCAGCACCACACTGGACCCAAGAAATGAACCATCCAATCAACCAGGAATGACCACTGGGCACTGTGAGCACTGCTAGGAATCCCCTCACCAGTGGGACCCCCAACTGTCACTGAAGCATCCTATTAGTCTGTGGTTAAGGGGAGGACATAAGAAGAAAAAAATGAGGAGGAGGAGGAGGAGGAAGAGGGGGAGGAGGAGAAGGAGGAAAAGGAGAATAAGGAGGAGGAGGAGGAATTGCTTTTTGGGCCATACCCGGTGATGCTTAGGGGTTACTCTTGGCTCTGCACTCAAGTTCTATTACTTTGTTTTAAAACACTCTCTTGTCACTGTTCCTATTTTGGCAAGTCAGCACACACAAAAAAGTCATATTACTGGGGCCGGAGTGATAGCACAGCGGGTAGGGCGTTTGCCTTGCACGCGGCCGACCCGGGTTAGATCCCCGGCATCCCATATGGTCCCCCAAGCACTGCCAGGAGCAATTCCTGAGTGCAAAGCCAGGAGTAACCCCTGAGCATGGCTGGGTGCTCCCTCCCCCCCCCCCAAAAAAAAGTCATATTACCTTGAAACTGAACTTGATACTTTTTACAAGCCATATCCATCCATGCCACTACATATTATAGGAGAGCTCTTTAGTATTCTACTTTAGAGAACTTAGAAGTATACTTAATTTTGACTTCACAGTCAAGTCAGAAGATGGAAGACTGCAGGGAAAGGCTATCTCAGGGCTTTGTTATTATTCCTTTTATTTTCATACATGTAGCAGCAAGTCGGCCCTGCTGACTGTGAGGGTTTGGGAGGGAGGAACTGCTCTTACCTGTGCATATTGTTCCAAAACTGTGGCTGCGTCTTTGTGCTTCCTCTGTTCAACTAGCTTTCCTGCAAAAAGAACAGGAAGACTTTGACCTCCTTGGCTTCTTAAAAACTGAACCAAAATCCAAGTTGAAATGGTTTCTGGTGGTATTATTTAAATCAAATAGCTCCCGCATGGTGTAGACTGAGCTCTCCAGACTGTATTAACAAAATGTTTTATTTGCTTTTTGGGTCACACCCGGCGATGCACAGGGATTACTCCTGGATCATGCACTCAGGAATTACTCCTGGCGGTGCACGGGGGACCATATGGGAAGCTGGGAATCGAACCCGGGTCAGCTGCGTGCAAGGCAAATGCCCTACCCACTGTGCTACTGCTCCAGCCCCTAACAAAATGTTTTAAAACAGCATTCACCAACAGTGCTCCCTGATACTGTTCCACAGGATGCGGAAAGAAGGCACAGAACAGCCATTCTTGGGTTAAATAAGCTCATGATGCCTTGGGTAGAGCACATTAAAAATTTTTTTTGCTAAAGAACTTCATTCATGTTTCTGATGTTTCAAATGTTGTGAATTTTGTCTATGTGAAAAATAAGCAGCCATACTATGAAGTACTGTGTCACAAGACAACTGAACCCTGTGATGTGAGATCCAGAGAGACAGCACAGAGGATGTTAAAGCAGTGCCTTGGCCAACCCCCACTGGATCCTTAGCACCACAAACGGTTCCCTAAGCACCTCTAGGAGCCCTGACGACAGTCAGGACTAAACCCTGAGCAGCATTAGTAAGGCCTCCCCACCTCAAGTCTGTGTCATAAAAATGGCACCTAGTTAAGTTAGGTACGAGAAATGCTTACAAAGACACACCAAAGGAAACTGACCCAGCCTCTCCTTAACCCGCTGCTCCTCTAACAGAGAGGCCCTGCTGTTCCTCTGCCGGGCACTAGATGGAGGCAGCATGCTGACATTTGGGTTTATGCATCTTTTTTTTTTTTCCCCTGGCTCTGCACTCAGGAATCACTCCTGGCTTGGGGAACCATACGGATGCAAGGGATCAAATCCTGTTTGGTTGTGTGCAAACTCCTTACCCATTGTACTGCTGCTCCCGTCCCTTTGAGGCATCTTTAAAGCCAAGAATCACTCAGGCCAGTGAGCGCATCCCAGTAAGAGAGGCCTACAGAACCTGACGCTAAGGAGCTGGTGGATTCCTTTCTCCCAGCTCAAGCTACCTTCAAGGTCCACATCACCGAGGGATGGAAGCATTACCCCACTGCCAAAGGGGCCCTCTTTCTTCCTTTTGCTGGCGGTGTAAACTGAAGCTACACGTGTACACAAGCAACTCCATCTTGCAATATTTCTTTTTTTCTTTCTTTTTTTTTTTTTTTTGCTTTTTGGGTCACACGCAGAAATGCACAGAGGTTACTCCTGGCTCTGCACTCAGGAATTACTCCTAGCAGTGCTCAGGGAACTATATGGGATGCTGGGAATTGAACCCGGGTTGGCTGCATGCAAGGCAAAGGTCCTATGCGCTGTGCTATCGCTCCAGCCCCCATCTTGCAATATTTCTAAAAAAAACCTTTAGCTGTTGCCTTCCATACCTCCTTGGGGGCTACACATAGGAGAACTGCATGTACTCTACCACAGAGCAGGGCAAACAGTAACCTAAGAGTGAAAGACATGTAAGAGAAGATAGCAGACCCCCCTCCCCAAAAACACACACACACAGCATTAGATGGCACACACTACGGTAACATGTTTCTAAAGCAGAAGTTAACAATGGAGCTGAACAAAAAATATGAAAGTCTTAAAAATACATTCCCAACACTTGCAAAAGAGTTCAGCTTGGAAGGGCCCAGGAGACAGTGTGAGGGGTTAAGGCACTTGCCGCACACAGTCAACATGGGGCCCTCGGTCACCACCAGGAGGGATCCCTGAGCAGTGCTCCAAGTACCGCTGCATGTGCCCCAAAACTCCCCATGAAAAAAAATTTTAAGAGTTCAGCTTGAACATTAACAAGGCTCATGAGCCTACTAATAAAATAATCAGGAAATTCTAAAACAAAGGAAAATGATAATCTTTCACTTTTTAAAATATTCCTCAGAAGACCAATGCAAATTACTAAGGAGAACACACTAAGAGGAACATAATGTGGAATTTTTTCAGCTCAGTTCCTTTCTGCACCGTAACTATATTCATAAGAGACCTGAAAAAGTAAGGGACAAATCCTCCCTTCGAGCACTTACTTCCACCGTTCCGAGGAGGCCAGAGCCTTCACTCCTTTCCTCTCCCAGGAGACTCAAGTCTCTCCCGCAGAAGGGAGCAGTCCACTAGGGCTCCGCACCCAGCTGAGGCAAACCCCTGGTCTCTGAAACGACCAACCCACCCATGTTTCCCGTCTGCTTAGCATCTGGCCTCTTCTCACAGCTCACTGTGGACACGGGTTCCACTGACCTAAAACCCATCCTGGGACAGCGCCATACTCCTCTTTGCCTTCTTCTTAGTCGAGTAACTACTGAGCTACATTGCAGTAGTTACGGCCACAGGCTGTGCGTTAAAGCTAATGACATGGACTAGAAGTGAGCGAGTGACTTCTAGGTCCCTTCCACCCTGGAAGGCAGGTGCAGTGCGACTCCAGCTGTCTCGGAGATGCTCCATCACATAATGGAAGGTGCTGCCTGTCCGTATGGGGGAGAGCGGATCAGACCATCGCCCCGGGTCCCTGCAGCCATGCAGCCTCTACTTCATCCTGAGTGAATCTTTATCAGAGTGTGTGTGACCGTCTCAAGACAGGCTGTGCTAACTTTTATGCGAAACTGTCACGCGCACGTCTCATTTTGGAGACCCCGAGGCCACATTTACCTGCCAGAGTTCTGCTGAGCCCAGCCAGTTGGTCTTTGGTCCAGTTGAGCTGGGAAGCCACACAGAGAGCTTGCTGCCAGCTGCCACAAGCCAGGAAGGCATCCAGCGCTTGCTCGTGGGCACCGCAGCGGGCAAACACGAGCCCCGCTGGCTCCTGGAGGCGCTCCTGCAGCAGGTGCTCCCCGTAAGCAACGCTGATGTCCTAGGACAAGACACGCGAGGTCAGCGGAAAGGCAACAACCGCTGCTTTCCGTCTCCTTCACCCTCCACACGCATTGATCTTGTAAAGTGTCAAGTAAGAAGAGCTCTGCAGGTGTTCGCTCATGAAGACAACCTTCCCCAACTGCTCCTGAAGCAACGGTCAGGCAGCAGCGGGGACGAGTCTGAGGGAGAGCGGGGGAGGGGCAGGAGGGCAGCAAGGCAGCGAGTTGCCAGGGGATTCCCAAGGCCAACTTCCAGGTTTCTGGAGAGGCAATTTCCTTACCTTCCCTGAGCAGGAACAAGTCAGGGTCATATTCCCCGAAAAGCAGCCCAGGAGGAGACTCGTTAGTTCCAAGACCAAGTTCAGAATCAAGAACCGTGTCACGCGCTGAGCGTAAAGGCCCCTTTCTCACTACGGCACAGAGGGACTTGGGGCAGTGCGGTGCCACGTACCTTGTACTGCTGCGAGCCCCGTGGGTACAACTTCAGAGCTTCGTTGTATAAGTTTTTATCTTTTATTAAGTTTAAGCATTCTGGGAAGTGTTCAGGTCCTGCAGAGCAAAATTCATACAAACATACGAGTTGGGTACAGTTCCAGGGTCAAAGCACTTGCTTTGCTGACTCCAGTTCCACCCCCCTCTCCTACCTGGTCCCCCTAAGCACTGCCAGGGGTGAGTCCAAGCACAGAGCAGGGAGTAGCACCCACCACTTCTGGATGTAGCCCAAATCCCTACCATCTTCCTCCCCTAAACCATCAACTGAAGATTTTGGCATCATCACTGATGACCTTCATATCAGTATAAACGAGATAAACAAAACCAACAGACGAGGCGAGATCAACAGAGCTTACATCCTCCATGACCAGAATACCAGCAGAATGAGCTCCGGGAACCGGAATTTTAACCGGACCCCTTGGGCCCTGTGAGCCACAAGAAGCGCTGTCTGGAATCAGTCTGGCTTTGAGGTGGCTTTGAACTCCCCCCGTCCAGGGGCCACAGAACCCAGTGTTTCCCACACTGACAGGCGACAAGCATCGCCAGGTGACACAGCGAACAGACACACACCTCAGTCCATTCCCAACTGGCCCTGTCACTCTCCGGGGAGGCCAGGAGCCCAGCAAGCCTGACAGGGCTCTTGGCCTCATGCAGGCAGAGGAGCCAGGGCAGGCCGGGGACGGGAGAAGCAGACAGAACTACGGACACCGTGCGGGGCGGCTTCCGGGCCATCACTGCCGTGTCCAGATGCATCTGTGGGCACGCTGCCAGGGCTGCAGTCATTGCCTACAGGACACCCGATTTCCCTTACGTGTTTGCAACACTACGGCAGGAGAGAATGACCGACCCGTTTCCATTCTGAGATGGTGAAGGCAATGTTAAGGTGATCTTTCTTAACCCTCGGAAGATCTGCTCTGTACTCTTAGTGAGGAAACTCCACCCATATTTTGTCTTTTTCAATTTTAGGGGGGCTGCCACACCAGGTTATGACCAGGAATTACTTCTGGCTCTGTGTTGAATAATTACTCCAGGTAGTGCTCCAGGGACCATACGAGGTCCTGGGGATGGATCCTGGGGTGGCCCCATGCAAGGCAAGTGACCTACCTGCTGTCCTGGCTCTTCAGCCCCCTCCAAAAATATAGTCAGTCCTTTGATTTGCACCCAGATTATTCATAATATATGATAAAATAAGGCGCACATATATAATAGTTAATATTTTTAAGGGTTGAAATCAAAATCATTTTACACTAACATTAAAGTTAAATTTTTAAAATTTCAATATAAAAATTCCAAAGAGGAGCTGGAGTTCCAAGACAAGCTGAAGCAGAAATAAGCACACTGATGTTTGCACTTACCACACTTGCTGAGGTGGCCGATGGCTTTCTCATACCGTTTCAAATGCTTGTCTATAGTGAACCGCTGATAATTTGTTTCCATTTTCTTAAGTGTATTAAGAAACGGAAGATATTCTTTGGGATCCTGAGAAAAGCAAAACAAAATTTCTTGTGATTATATTTACTTATAAAACTATGTATTTAAAATGTACTTATTACGCTTAATTGTAATAATAAACCCATACTAGATGCTATGTAAGACTAAATCCAAACAACAGAGAAGATACTGGCAAAAACCCTTTAATATATGAGCATGACTGATCCTCACTGGAACAACAGCAATTCAAGTCTTCCAACAGTCACACTACATAAGCTCTTATGGTTCTGATCTAGAAGACACTCAACAAATTTGTCCAAGTTTCTACCAAAACCGCAAAGCATTGCACAAAACACAAAGCACTGCACCAAAAAATTAGGCCCTGCCAAGCCAGCTTTGGTTGACATTCTCTTCTCCAGTTTTTGCACGGTGCCCCAGGAGCAAGGCTACAGCAGAGCTGTCCATGCTATGGGGCACTGGGTTTCATCTGACGAAAAGAAAACAAACGCTATTTTCTACCTCAAGAGAGGTTACTGAGTCTTAATGCAATCCCCCTGGGCAGAAAGGATAAATATACGCAAAAATAACACAGAAGAAAATGGACAGATGCTCATGCATGAGATGTGTATGGGGCTAAGTCTGGGCTAACCCAAGCACTCGATATAAAGGGGTCTACAGAGAATGCAACAGCACAGACCCGGCCTCAGCAGACGAGGTAGACAAGTACCCAGGGCAAGCACTGGCACACGGGAGACCCCTGGAGTGGCCGTTTATCTGCGGCTGGGCAGGGAGGCACGAATGTTTCCTTGGAAGATGCCACCTGGGCATTCCAGCAAGCTCAAGAGTGAGAATCTGTCAGGCAAACTGGGGTGTGAGAGGGCAGAAGCCTCCAGCAGGCAACATTCATTTCCCTAGGAGGGGAGGTTGGAAGCGAGGCAGAAGACGCAAGTGCTGCTCCTCCTGCACAGCACGGAGAAATGGCCAGGGCCCAGACACAACAGTCACCCAAGAGAGGGTCACAGGAGGGTCCGAACAAGCTACGGCTTTGGGCTTTGGTCCAAATCAAAGGGAGGCCCCGAGAACTTTCAGAGAATGAAGGATGGAATTTTCCTTTGTATAAAGACCACTCGGCAAGAGCAAAGAAAGAAATGTCAGGGAACCTAAATGGCGCTGCCCAAACCAAAAGAGGTGGAGGGAGGTGGGGACGAAAGTGTGTAGCGCAGGACTCACACATGGGAGCAGAGCATGCCGAGGTGAGACGATAGGCCCCAAACCTTTCTACCCACTGGGGTCCCAAGCCAGCTGGGAAAAGGGTTCCAAGACAAAGGACCGGAGTGGCATATGAATCATGCATCACGTCACTCTCAAAGGACGCTCTTCCGGGGCTCGAGCGACTCCAGGGGGCACTCCCGGAGAGTCTCAGCCATCAGATTCTGATGGAGAGAGCTGGACGGTGGGCCGTGCGCTATCGGGGATCTCCAGGCCCACCCTCGGTGGGGACTGGAGGGCCACCGGAGTCACAGCTGGCAGTGCCTGCAGAGCCTGGCCTGTGCTCAGCTAGACCCCTATCTTCCTTATTTTGTTACATTGCACTTAGAAAAGAAAACTGGTGTAGATATGTCAACTTTACAAATAATTAAGGAATTTCCTTTCACCCAGCATTCTGAGAGGCCCAGAACCAGGACAGAGGAGGAGACTGGGGTGGGGGCGTCCAGGTCTGTCACTGCAGCCCAACCCCGGCCACAGAGCACAGCAGGCACAGACTAGGATTTCAAGACCCAAAAGATGCCAAGGAACAACTCCGCATACCTTCTGGGACTTCTCAGCCACCATGAGAACCAAATCAAAGTCATAGGTCCCGAGAGAATGATCATATAATTCATTAACGTCGACCAGAAGCAGCAAATACTTGAGGGCGTCTTCGGCAGTAACAGCATCAGGAGCAGATGTCCCGCTTCCTGTCCGTGTATGGGGAAAACAAACAGAACGAAACAAATTGAAGGGGGAGGAAACAGGGAGGGACACACACACACACACACAGAGTGATCCCTGAGCCAGAATGAAACAAATTGAAGGGGGAGGAAACAGGGAGGGACGGACACACACACACACACACACACAGTGATCCCTGAGCCAGAACGAAACAAATTGAAGGGGGAGGAAACAGGGAGGGACAGACACAGACACACAGACACACAGACACACACACACAGACACACACACACACACACACACACACACACACACACAGAGTGATCCCTGAGCCAAGAATGTGCCCCTCCCCCGGCAAGCCAAGTATAAATGAAAAAGAAAAGAGAGAAAAACAATAATACATAAAATGGCGACCTTTTAAAAGGTCTTTCGTTCAATGTGTCAAGTCAGTTTAACACGTTTAACAACACAGTTCAACAGCTGACCAGTCTTGGTCAGTACGAGCTCAGAAGACCAAGGGACAGGCCAGCCAACCCGGTTAAACTCGCTCTGAACGTCTCTACCTTGAAGCTTGTGTACCTTCTGCAGCACAACTTCCAGTTCTGGAGTCGTTTTCTTCACGTGGGAGGTGAGTATGGACAGGCAGTACCTGAAGTAGGGAGTGAAGACCACCACAGTGAGAGGGAGAGACGCACCCGGTCAGGACACCAGACACACCAGACACTTGCTACCCAAGAGATGCCGGCCAACAGCGGTGCACGTACTTGTGAGGATTTATGTTCTCCATGGCCACTCTCATGGCGTCGCAGATAAGGTCGACTTTGTTTCCCTCGGGGTCCCTGGAGAGCTTGTCCAACTCACGGGCAACCAGGGGAGGGTACATGGTCTTCGTGACATCCTCTTCCCTAAGAAAAAGCGGCGGACGGAGAGGTTACTGACAGACCATCTGGCAGACTACATATTCATGCCCAGGCCCGCTGATGAAAGTTTACCAATGGCTTTTGGAAAAGAGTTTAACTATAAAACTATCCACGTATCTAAAAAAAAAAAATTAAATATATATATAAATAAATTACTTATTGGGCAATGAAAACATGCCCACTAAAGATTTGTAGTGTTCATTTGTGGAGTATAGAATAACATCCCATGAGGCGGACACCCAAGGACAGTAGATACAAGGGCCAGGATGACTGCCCCATAGCTGGAAGCCTGCTTCATGAGCGGAGATGAGAAGGTAGATGGAATAGAGAAGGGATCACTAAGAAAATGATGGCTGGAGTAACCAGATGGGATGGGAGATATGTGCCGAAAGTATATAATGGACCAAACATAATTTATTCTCTCTCTCTCCTCTCCCCTCTCTTCTTCCCCCTCCCCCCTCTCCTCTCTCTCTCTCTCTCTCTTACTCTCTCTGTCTCTCTCTCTGTGTTACAAGCCATAATGCCCAAAAGTAGAGAGAGAGAGTATGGGGAATATTGTGTGCCATGGAGACAGGGGGAGGGTGGGAAAGGGGGGGGTTAAATATCGGGGATATTGGTGGTTAGGAATGTGCACTGGTGGAGGGATGGGTGTTTTGATCATTGAACCCAAACATGAAAGCTTGTAACTATCTCACAGTGATTCAATAAAATTAAAACAAACAAAAAAAAAGATTTGTAGTGCTTGTACATGTTTTATTTATAACAGCCCCAAACTGGGCAGTCTGAGTGCCCATCAACAGAAGCCTAAGCAATGGTACATTTACTTCACAGCATTCTGTTTAAAAAAACAAACAAAAAACGAAGTATACATCAAAAACATGGACACAGGGCCAGGGCTCAAAGAGGTGGGACACATACTTTGCAAGCAGGAGCCCCGGATTCGATTCCTGGCATCACGTGGTCCCCTGAGCACTGACCAGCAGTGATCTCTAAGTACCGTGACAGAAGTGTGGCCCCAGCACCAACCAACACGAGGTGTGTCAGGGTAAATACAGACTAGCACATGTGATTCCATTCATGAAAGTTCTTGCACAGGCAAAACAAATTTGTGCTGAAAACCTCCCAACAGTGGTGGTCTGGGTGGAACAGAGACAGTGCGAGAAGGGATGGAGGGAACTTGCAGAGATGAAAAGAAATGCTCTTCATCCTGACAGAGATCTAGCTTACAGGCAGCACTTTCAATGTGTGCCTCTCTAGCAACGTGACCTGCAGAGGGACCCCATACAACTATGCAGGGTTAAGTCTTAAAACTTTTTTCTGCAGGGGAGAGGTACCCCACCCGGCAGTGCTTAGGGCTGATTCCTGGCTCTGTGCTCAGGGATGACTCACGGTGGTGCTCAAGAGATGACATGGTATTTTGGGGATTGAACACTGGTCAGTTGTGTACAAGGTAAGTACTGAGGTTCTAGACTCACAGGCTGAAATGTTAAGAGAAGTCTGGTGAACGGCAGAGGCACCGACAATTAGCCCTACTACTTGTTTTTTAAAACATGATGAAGGACAGACAGATGGTAGACATTGATACACAAATAGAGGAAAATATGAACTTCAGAATCTAAGCTGTGGCACTAGCTAATTCTTTCAACGTTTCTCTAAGTTAAAACTTTCTCGGTTCAATTCCCAGCACCCCATATGGTTCCCTGAGCACCGTCAGGAATAATTCCTGAGTGCAGAGTCAGGAGTAAACCCTGAGCATCGCTCAGTGTGACCCAAAAAGAAAAATAAAAAGAATTAAAAAAAAAAAGTTGGAAAAGAGGGACTAGATAGTACAGCAAGTACAGCACTAACCTAGCATGAGGCCAACCCAGGTTCGATCCCCAGCACCACCATATGGTCCCTCACACACTGCCAGGAGTGATTCCTGACTACAGAGTCTGAAGTAGCCCCTGAGCATCACTCGTTGTGACCCCCAAAACAAAACCCAAAACAAGTTGGATAAAGAGTGATTGTAAATTAAGACAGCATTTGATCTCAATCTCAAAAAAAAAAAAAAATCACAAAAAATAAAGTTAAATAATCCTGAATAACATGTTTTAAATGCATAGTTTAAACAGGTTGTATTTAACAAAGAGGGAAAGAGCAATAGTCCAGTACCTGTGGAATCTAAGAGTCATTTTTAAAAAGAAAACCAAACAATATTCATCTGAGTTCCTTCAGTAGAAGAGAAAATTTATGGGTAAATTCATGACCAGTAAATTATTCAAAATACTTACTTCAATTCTGTGAAAAATAAATTAATATGATTCACAGAATCTATCTGTCTTATGAAGTTTTCCACATTGTCAAGAAACACCTATCCAAAAAAGAAAAAAAAAGGGGAGAAACAAACATTTTTAGTTTACATCATATTAGTACATCTTCAAAGAAAACTAGGGGAAATATAAAATGCAGAAAATCACCTTAGGATTGTGATCATGAATCAGATTGAGATTAATTCTCAGTTTTCTCATGCACTCAAATGCTTCCTTAAACATAAGTCTGTGAGAAGAGAATAAAAAGGCACTTTTTACAAAATCCAAGCTCTCTGGACCTAGCACATTTTCATTACAACGCAAACCAATTATATAATTAAGAGTACACTCTAAATGCCAAGGTACTGTTACTGGATTTCCATTTTGAAATTAAAGACAATAAAACCTGTCAAGGGTCCATCCACTGTCTTTGCAGCACTCTGAGGACAATGTTCCCAGAGACACAACAGAAAAGCATCATGGACCGAGGACACCTTCCTTGTCACAAAGCTAATGAAGGTCTTTCTAATATAACATTCCTCTAGGCAGATTCAATATAGGAAAAGGACCTTGGTACCAGGGATGTGGTGCTTTGGTCACACATATGTGAGGCCTAAGGTCACACACACACACACACACACACACACACACACACACACACACACACAATCAGTATGGTGCAAAATCTGGGTTCCCAAAGCTCGCTCTCTCTCTCTATAATACACACTCACACAGACACACAGACACACACACACACACAGACACACACACACACACAGTCTGGTGCACAATGGACCTGGGTTCCAAACAGTATGGTGCACAATGGCCCCAGGTTCCCTAAGGTCACACACACACACACACACACACACACACACACACACAATCAGTATGGTGCAAAATCTGGGTTCCCAAAGCTCGCTCTCTCTCTCTATAATACACACTCACACAGACACACAGACACACACACACACACAGACACACACACACACACAGTCTGGTGCACAATGGACCTGGGTTCCAAACAGTATGGTGCACAATGGCCCCAGGTTCCCTAAGGTCACACACACACACACACACACACACACACACACACACCAGTCTGGTGCACGATGGCCCTGGGTTCCTGCATGTATGAGGTCTAACACTCTAACACACACACACAGACAAACACACACACCCCACCAAACAATACATACACACAGTCTGGTGCACAATGGCCTGTGTGAGGCCTAATACATACACACACACACACACACACACACACACACACACACCCCAAACAATACACACACACACAGTCTGGTGCACAATGGACCTGGGTTCCAAACAGTATGGTGCACAATGGCCCCGAGTTCCCTAAGGTCACACACACACACACACACACACACACACACACACACACACACACACCCCAGTCTGGTGCACAATGGCCCTGGGTTCCTGCATGTGTGAGGCCTAACACACACACACAAACACACACACCACCCCAAACAGTGCACCCACACAGACATACACACACCCCCAGTCTAGTGCATAATGGCCCTGGTTTCCTGCATGTGTGAGGCCTAACACACACACACACACACACACACACACACACACACACACACACACACAAACAGTATGGTGCACAATGGCCCTGGGTTCCCAGACTCTCTAAAGCCCCCTAAAGACCGTGTTTTATCTAATGAGGCTCAGGATTCTTTATATAGAAAGGTCTAAAATCCCATATGGCATTAAAATCCAAGTGTGCCCTCAAAGGAGCCTTTGAGAATCTGAGTGATGACATTTGGAATGATGGATGTTAAAAAAAAAAACCTTAAGAGTAGACAGTTGACATGAGACACCCATCATAACAACAAACTCATTAGTCATGTAAGTGGGACTTACTTATCTAACCACTTCCGAAGCTGAGCTAAAACCAGGGCTCGATGATGAACAACTTCCAAGTTTCCTCTTGGCATCTTAAAATAAATAAACCAAAGGTGTGTTCAGTTAGGGAGGAAAAATTTGAACATGTAGGGTACACAACGTCTAAGTTCTCACAGAGAACTCCCACGACACTGCGAAGGGAGCTTTCAGCAGAATCTAGCGATGCTCAATATTCTGACTTCGCCAAGAAGTTTTCCTCTAGCTGGGACACAGTACAGCTAGTAGGGCGTTTGCCTTGCACATGCCTGACCCATGTTCGATCCCCAGAGCCACACATGATCCCCCAAGCCTCAACAGGAGTGATCCCAAAGCCTGGAGCGAGAAGCAGGCCCCCTAGCACCACTAGATGTGGCTCCCTCACCCCCGCCCCGCCACACACACACACACACACAAAGTGGAGAGAAACTTTCCTTTTAGTCTTACATAGAGCATATGAGGAATCAGTGCCCAAAACCTTATAAAAATGTTACTGCAAATAAGGAGTCCAAAATACAATCCATAAGATTTGTCTAATGGTAATCAGTAACAGAGCCTGAAAAATTAACTTACCTGTAAAATAAGCTTTGTGTCCTGGGGTACAACAGCGACAATTCGTGAGCCCCTCTCCACCTTCCGGCAAGTCTCCCCGTTCGACACAGGACTGCTGCCCAGGCTTGCCTGTAATGCTGAGGACACTGTTGGCTGAACAATGCCATGCCACAGTACGCACCATTCGCTGCAGTGGGCGCTGCATGGCTGAGGCAGGACAGAGCCAGTATCCTGTCGGCTGTGTCCTTGCCACTGAACCTCAGGTCAATCCCCTTTCTGATCACTCATCCCTACAACTGGGTCCCCCCTCACAGAGCCCTCGTGCACACATCCTCCCCACTGGCCGGGGAAGGGGAGAAGTGAGCTTTTCGACTGCTCTCTGCATTAGCAGGTTACTACAATCCTAATGGTGTAGGGTCCCACTGCAGTGCAGGAGCAAAGACAGGGATAGAAATTTAGGGGGGGGATTTAGAATGAAAATCAACACAGACGAAAAGAGAAAATTACACACAACAGAAGGAAAAATGGAGACAGTTTCTGATAAACACACACACACACACACACACACACACAATGGAAGGGAAAATAAAGAATGTCTCTCTTCTCTCTCTCTCTCTCTCTCTCTCTCTCTCTTCTCTCTCTCTTCCTCTCTCTCCCTCTCTCTCTCTCTCTCTGTCTCTCTCTCTCTCCCTCCCTCCCTCCTCCCTCTCTCCATCCCCTGTCCCCCCTCTCAGAAAAACTGGAGACAGTTTCAGACAAACCCTGAGATGCAGACCTTCAACTATATAATGGAAGGTGCCCAGTGTGCAAAGGAAGATTATTACAAAGTCATAGTGTAGTACTGTTTAATAGCTATGTGATACCTCACGGTATTAAATTAGTTATATAATAAAAGTTCCTGAAAACTTTTAATTCTAGGATGCCCGAGGCCAGAGAGATAGTACAAGGGTTAAAGCGCTTGTCTTGCACGCAGATCTGTTAGATCTCCAGCAACACCTGGTCCCCTGGACACTGACCAGTATAGTTCTGGAGGCTCCAAACCACTTCTGGGATGGGCCCAGCTGATCCCAGCACCACACCCTCAGGCCCTTCCTCTGAGCCACTGGCTCTTGGCTAAGAATTGCCATAAGGAGCTGCAGGCCTCCTGAAGACCATTTGAACCAGCCCAAAATTTAACTTTAAAATAATGTGATCTTAGGATGCTCTAGTCAAGGTATGATTTCTATCTCTGGAAGTCTGACCTGGCACTGACTTAAATGAAGTATGAAGCTGAGGCTGGAAGCTCCTAAAGGTTTAGGTTTATGCCTTTCTGATAGTTGCAGTAGGTGAAGAACTTAAGTCCTCAAGAGCCAGGGAATCAGAACAGAGGTTAAGGTATGTGCCTTCTATGTGGCTGACCCCAGTTCAGTCCCCTGTACGAGAGCACTGCCGTGTGCCCCTGAGCCCTGCAGCAGGCCCTGCTGGCCGAGAATCACTGGAAGGGGCCTCGAGACCTCCTGAGTGTTGCCCGGGAGACACCCTCTCCTCCCCACAAAATGTCATCAGGCTACAAAGGACAAAAGCCACTAGAAAGGAGACTGTTTTCTGTTGTCTACACTGAAAACTTACTTTTAAGCGAAGACTCTGTCAGGCAAAAACACTGGCAGGTATGGGAATGGGTTGTCAGCAGCAAGAACTCATCATATACCACAAATGATGTGATATTTGAAGCAATCTGCATGAGGGAGGAAGCGTGAAAGTCAGCTTTAGTACTTCAAGTCAGCCCTGAAATAGGTCCAGCCCCTTCCACCCCGCCACCCCCCGCCAAAATATATCAAGCACTTATACCTCAGTGTCATTGATGAAAAAACGACACCTGTCAGACAAACCAAGGACACACTCCTGCACAGAAAGGAAACAGGGATTACACACAATTCATATTCTTCCCCTCCCTGTCTCTGTCACTCTCTCTGTCTCTATCTTCCTCTGTCTCAATTAAATCACCATGAGATACAGTTACAAAGTTGTCCGTGATTTGGCTTCAGTCATACCATGTTTTACCCCCATCCCTTTACCAGTGTACATTTCCCACCACCAATGTCCCCAGTTTCTCTCCTTCCAGCCCTCCCCCGCACAGTCCGCTCTACAGAAGACACTTTCCTCTCTCTCACCTGCCTCCTCCCCTTTTGGTCACTCTAGTTTGTGGTACAAGCACTACCATGCATATCCCTTTACCTACTTTTCACCCTCAATTTTTCTCCAGTGATCATTTCCAACTGCCAGTCACATGATCCCTTCTCTGTCCTAGCCGCTCTCCCTGCTTTCCCCCAACTTGTGACACGCTTCCAACAGCAGGCCAGTCCTCCCGGCACCCCTTTCTATTGTCCTTGGTAATACAAATGACGCTAACCCAACCGTGAAACCTGATTTTTCCCACTACACACTTCCGCTGCTCTGTCATTTCCCTCCTACGACCTTGTGATCAGCACAGAGCACAGACAAGCAGCACGCAACTGGTCCAATCGGGACGCCCTGAAGCTCGGCCTCCCCACGCCAGCCCGAGCCCAGCCCCCACGCCACCTGGCTGTCCCCTCTCACAGCCAGACTAACAGCTCAAACTACGAACAGATCACACTGGCTTCCTAACTCAAAATCAGTCATTTCCTGTCTTGGTTAGACCGACCGACACTGCTCCCTGTCTAAAATCCCCCCTTCTATAGTTGACCTAAATAAGCTGAGCTCTTTGCAAGTTCAAAGTAAACACTGTTTACCTCGAGGGAACAGTCTTCCTTTCTTGAGGAAGGTTTCCTTTTTTTCTTTCTTCCCCACAGCTCAGAAGAGGTAGAATCACCTCACAGAGCTTCCCAGGATAACCAACAACAGTTCTCTCCATCCTCACCGCTACCACCTTCGAGTTACCTCCCAAACACCTCGCTCCTCTCCACCACTACACCCGGCTCAGTCCCTTCACTCTTTGGTCAGAGCACACTCCAACTCATACTGACACACTGCAAATTCCAGGGCGAGAGAGGAGCACAGAGGGGAAGGCCTCACAAGCAGCCAACCTCAATTTGGTCCCGGGCACTGTCTGGTCCCCCAAACACCACTGGGAGCAGTCAGTCTCCTGAGCAGAGCCAGGAGTAGTCTCAGAGCATTCGAGGGCATGACAAAAAAAAAAGGCAGAAATAAATATATTACTTAAAAGTTTAATTCTGACATTTCTGGGGAGAAATAATGATAGTTCTTGTAGACTTCGCGATTTTCCTTTTAGTCCAGTTCGAAAGAGGAAGGAGTTCGACCACTGAGCTAGCTGAAACACACTCATTAATGCCATCTCTCGGCAGAGCAAGATCTCATAACCATAACCATATGCAAAGAGAGGTCGGGCAGTGCACTCTCTTGGCGGTCACTGATTGCTTCTTTCAGTATGCAGTCGGTGTCAGTCAGGAGAGTGTGTTTTGGACTGCAGCGATAGCGCAGCAGGTGGGGCATTTGCCTTGCACCAGCCACCCGGGTTCGATTCCTCCGTCCCTCTCGGAGAGCCGGGCAAGCTACCGAGAGTATCCTATCCGCACGGCAGAGCCTGGCAAGCTACCCGTGCGTATTTGATATGCCAAAACCAGTAACAAGTCTCATAATGGAGATGTTACTGATGCCCACTCGAGCAGATCGATGAACAACAGAATGACAGTGCTACAGTGCTAAAATTTTACAATTCCAGAGGATTAATCAGCTGAGTTTTCTGGTGACTATTGTATCTATCTATAGAAAGAACAGCCACTTGAAAATTTAAATGACAACCTATTAAGGATTATTTTCAAAGTCACATTTTTGTCCTCATGGGTATGGAGTTAAACTCTGAATGTTATGCCCAACTAGGGCTAGAAGTTTCCAACTCAATTATTTTTAAATTTATACCTACAAGGAAACTAACCTGCTACGTGCCTGGCAATCTCATCCTGTTCACCAGATGGAGAAATTTAAGGCTTAAGAAAACGAGACAACTTCTCATTGTCTGCCTGGGGATTTAGCAGAGATCCAAGACTGCCTTCAAAGCTCCAACACTCTACCTTAGACTATTATCAGTATCTGAGTGTCTAAGTGATAAAACTTTCATCCTTTAATTTTGGGGGCGGGTGGGGACGGGACAGTGCTGGGCACTGAACCCACCGTCTCACACAGGCAAGGCCCAGAGCATTAGCATGGAGCCACATGCCTAGGACTTGGTGGTCCATGTTCTGGCCCTGTTAACTTACCTCCCCTCCAACCTGGGCCAATTCCATCTGCGTGCATGGATATGGAAACCGAACAGGAATTCCGTCAGGATTCTTCCAGGGCTCAACAACGTGAGAGGGGGACTCTGCAAAATTGGCGGGAGAGGTTTACAAAAAGCTCTCTGCTCCTCAATAAAAATGTGCAACACCAGTACTTCTGCAGACACTTAACATGCATTGTGGATCACTTTGGAAACTCAATAGAATACTACAATTTGTTGCAAGAAAAAACAAGAGTAGAGTGCCACCTTCCAACTCCTCTGGACTAGGGGTGTTCTAGGGTCGCTGAAGGACCTGCCAATGAGTGTGGCACCGACCAGAGATGCACAAATGAACGTTCTCCAGAATGAAACACCAGTGTGAAGTCATAAGTGTACTTCCCTGAGATTCTGGTACTTACCCCAAAGATACTTAAATATCTGGCCATCAGCAAGCTGCAACGCTATGGATTTGGTCTTGGAACTGCAGCATGCACCAATTATCACCCCATCCACTGTCACAGATGAGCTGGCAAGTTCAAAAAAAAAAAAAATATGTGAGAGATTTTTCCCCTCAAAAATAGTGACATTTCATGAGCTTTTCAAAACAACAGAACAAGCAATCTCTAGTGACACACTTCCTGCTTCAATACAGGTGTCTATGATACACAGTTCAATTCACACACACACATGAACACACATTGTTAACAGAAAACCTGGTGAGCCCACGCCCAATACAGCAAACAGCGCTACTAGGACAAGTTTCTGACAGCGGGCCAGTCCTCCTATTTTCCCGGGAGCTAGGTGTCTACCCTGGGAAGGCACCATCTGGCTCTGGCAATGACTTATTACAACATACTGCAGTATGTTACCAGGTACCGTCTTCGCCAGACATGCAAGGCAGCAATAAATCTGTCTTCTTAAAATACAAGCCATAAAGTAAAAATGCCTGTAGGAAAAGGAGCACCTCTTATCACTACCATTACAGTGTTGGTTCACAGAAATCTGGGGGTTTTCCCAGATGGAAAATTATTACGATATACTGTTTATTAAGTCAATAAACAGAGAGACAGAGATGTTTTAAAGGAAGTGGAAGAGATAGCAATAAGCACAAATGTCAGCCAAAGCTAACATTTATTCTAAGAGGTTGTAACCAATATCCAAACATCTCTCCACACCCTCCGCCCCCACTTGCAAATACCCAGAACTCTGTATGGGTGAGACATCTGTAAAGAGGGCAGAGAACAGACACTAGTGATAGTGGACGTAGGGCTGCATCCTGGCCCCCCTGTGCGGTGCAATGAATTGAACTGGGGTTGGCCAAGGACAAGGCAAGTGCCTACACCCACCCAATACTATATTACTGCTGTATACTATCTTCCTGAACTTTCTTTCTGGCCCCCAAAATATATCTGAAATGACTTCTCACCGTCTTTATAATAAAGTATATTAATGCATCTAGCTCTTCTTTCCATAAACTGATAAATTTAACATTTGGAGTAGAAATCTGCATAGTTGAGGCACACCTAATAGAAACTTCAGTTTTTCAAAACTGAGTGCTGAACATAGATTCTGCCCTCAGACTTAGTCACAGAAAGGCTCTTCCAAACTCTGAAGTGGATCTAATGAGTCATGAGATGAGAGGGAAATGACTATATTAGATTATCATACATGACAAAGATGCCAACTTTGGACCGAGAATTGTCAGCGTAGAAGCCCAAGGAGCAAAGCTTCAATGACAGATGAGTCTTGAGAGGCCATCTTCTGGAAGAGCAGTGCAGACGGCGCTATGGACCACGGGACAGGGTTGTCATCTACCTCAACTGTCACGTGAAGACACACTCGGAAAGTGACGACAAGCAGGGCAAGGGAGCAGTGACATGTCAGCAAAGAAAACCGGAAGTTCTCTAGTGTAACTGCACTCGAGTGTCAAACAGGATGGAAAGAGGGAGCAGTTAGGAGAAGCATTTCTCAGTCACCCCCATCAAAATGAAGTGACACGCAGAGCCTTAATAATAGATTTCTAAACCGTAAGTTCTCAGGAGCTAGTTCATTTCTGCTGAAATGAATTAAGATATTTAACACAACTTTAAACGTCTTGCTTCATCTACTGGTTTCTGACTTTTTTTTTTTTCTTCACCATTTCTTGAAGTCTTTTGAGTCTGTATTCTGACCCGACTCAGACTTAACCCTCCTGGTAAGCAAGTCTAGTAAGGAAGCCCCTGCCGGGCTCACCGGAAACCACTCAAGTCGTGTGCAGATACAGAGCAAAACTCATTCTGAGCAGCAGCCTGGGGAGCAGAGGGAGGTGCTGCAATACCTGACGCTGAGCTGTCCCTGCTCCTCATCCATCTCGGAAGGGGCCGCGGTCAGATGCTGAATGACAGACCGAGGGCTGGACGGACTGTGGCTGACAGCCAGGAAAACGTCATCTTGGATCCAGGCGATCATGCTGAGCTTCAGTGGGTTGACTTCCTGCTCCTCACCATTCGCAAACTGAATTCTATTATCAAAATTGAAGAATGCCCAAGAAGGAAATTTTAAAAACCAGTGACACTTTCCAAAACTATGAACCAATGTTGCTTTAATAATAATAGTAACAATATGCACGCACACATATATGGGATGGGGTGACAGTACAGCAGGGAGGGTGTTTGCCTTGAATGTGGCCAACCCAGGTTGAATCCCCGGCACCCCGTATGGTCCCCTGAGCCCAACCAGGAATGATCCCTGACCTCGGAGCCAGGCTACAGGTTTAGCCCTCCAACCCTCGCTGAAAATATATGTAGTTTTTAATTTTATTTACCAAGGCACTATGGCTTTATTTACCAAGGCACTTCTGAGAGTTCCTGCATACATGTTCCATGCAAGCACCATGCCCAGACCAGAGTGCCTGCTCCCTGCCATCACGTCCCAGAGACCCCTCCAGCTGTCTCCATCTCCCTCCCTGTCTCGCCCAGCTAAGCTCGGTTCTAAAGACCAACCTTCCAGTTCTGTTTCCCTTGGTCAT
The DNA here is from genome assembly GCF_027595985.1 of Sorex araneus. Classification (NCBI taxonomy): domain Eukaryota; kingdom Metazoa; phylum Chordata; class Mammalia; order Eulipotyphla; family Soricidae; genus Sorex; species Sorex araneus. The sequence continues at coordinate 25,878,974 of NC_073302.1, read as the reverse complement.
TTACTGCTCCCTTTACACTGCTCCCTTTACTGTACCTTTTTTTTTTTTTTCAGAGACTCTGCTTCTGAATAGTCTTTTCTGATTTAGAAAATTCTGTATTTTTTCATTCCCAAGGGTTTTGAATTTTTTCTCCATTTCTGTTTGTGATTTCCACTTTCAAATTATCATGCTCTGGAAGAATAGTTGATTTCTACCATCTAGATTCTAGGAAGATATATTTTGTGACCCAGCATGTGGTCTCTCTGGGATAATGTCCCATGTCCAGTGGGAGAAGAATGGTATCCACTTTGGGGAACAAAGAGCCCTTCATATATCTATTAGGCTCATCTCTTCCATCTCTTCCATCAAGGCCTGTTTCCTTCCCGATTTTTGTCTGGTTGATGTACGCAGCAGTGAGAGGGAGTGTCCAATTCTCCTACTACCATCATAAGCTATCATCTTCCTTCCTGTCCGTCAGCAATTGTAAATATTTGACAGTCCATAAGGTCCACGTGCATATAGGAGTATGAGTTCTTCTAGATGGATTGATCCCTTGACCATTAAGAAGGAATCACCTCTCCCCCTTACAACCTTTTTTGAATCTGAAGGCAATAGATCGTCTGGTCACCCAGACAACACAAGTATGGTCACGCCAGTCTTACAGGAGCTGTTTGCCTGTGAGAGTATTTTCCATGCCTGACTCTCTGATTACCCTGACTGACAAACCTCTTAAGTATTTGGAGGGCCAAGCCGGAGATCATGCCCAATATGAGAAAATCCAAAACTACTGCTTGCCTAGCTGAAGAATACCTTAGAGCTCCTAAGAGTTATGTGTCTTGTTCTCTGAGATGCTTACACTTGAAGGGGACATTTCTGGAAACTGACCACACAAGATAACGACCTGCCCCAGACCCTGGCCAAGAGCCGAAGTTCTGTTCTGACCGGCGTTCACGGTGGACTGCCCTGGAAACAGGGGCCTTAGCAGAATGGGCTTGACCCTAAGTCCCTCCCCACACCACGACTGATCAGCTGGACGGACGGCTGCCCTGCCCCGCCCCCTGCCTCAGGAGCCTGTCACATCCAATCAAGGAGAGTTTTTGCTTTGCTATCTCCTGCAGGAATTCATAACGGCTGTTTCTTGCTGCCATTTGTTGCTCAAGCAGCAAATCCTGGGCAGGGAGGTGGGGAGTGCAGGGAGACCCGGAAGAAGCTGGGTGACTCACCAGCCTTCCTCCTCGCCCAGCTCCTCCAGAACCCAAACTCTGCTGTACTCCCAGTCCCAAGCGGGAGCGTTGGCACCTCCGCTTCTCACCAACGCTATGCTGTCCTCCACCCCCAACATCCCCAGGCATTTGCCCAGGACCAAGAAATGCATTCTCAACGGCTTGCATGGCTCTCAGCTTGGGCAAATAAAATGATACTCCAAACTGCCTTAAACATTCTAGCTTGCTTTAAATTTGTCCTTTACTGGTTTCAGGTCTCTGTAATGAAATAATTCATAGAAGTGTTATTTGAAAAACGACTAAGCAGGGCTGGAGGGAGCACAGGCATTAAGAGAGGCCCTTGCCATTCAGATTCCCAGTACCATATACGGTCTCCTGAGCACTGCCAGGAGTGATCCCTGAGCACAGAGCCAGGAATAAGCCCTGAACATAGCCAGATGTGGCCCAGAGTCAAAAGAAAAAAAAAAAAAGAGTATGAAAGAGAAAAACTATGATGAATTCATTACACAGGCAGTGCCCCCCAAATACACTGGATGGATACCCAAGTACATTAAACATAATGAATATATTTAAGAAAAATATATAGTCAGTTCATCATTTCCATTAATTTAGGAATAAGCTATCCTCACAGGCAGAATAGTTAGTTTAAGAACATAGGGTTTACCAAATTGACTCCTCACAGGAGTATAACTGTAATCGATAACTTGGCCTCTGTCTACCTGAGACTTTCAATTACACTCAGTGTTTCAGATATTGCTTCAGTGGGAAGAGGCACTGCCCAGCTGGGGGCCTCCCAGCAGCGTCTCTGGAAATTCTGGAGTGTGGACCAAAGCCGAGAGAGGCTACCTATGTTCTGCCACGCTAGCAACCCCTACAAGGCTGGCTTACACGAACAAATGCAACCCGGTGATTTTAGGGAGAAACAAGCACTGGGCCACTGAGCTCCAGGTCAGCTTGCGACCCAGGCCGCCCCCGCCACCCACCAGGATATGGAACAGGCGGACGTACAAAGGGACGCATTTCTCCGAGCTGAGAACCCACAGCCTGGACATACTCCTAACTCGTTCCCATGGCAACAGGCACAAGTGTCAGGCGGCTGGAGCTAGGATTAAACGCTGGCTACTCCCTTTCCCAGAGCCCAAGAAGACTGAGAACCACCAACCTGTATCTCTTTTCCAGGTGAGGCATTGTAAAGAACACTTTCAAGCCACAGCCACCCGCGGCACCTGGTTTCACCGTGGGGTCCGCACTTGCACCATCACCTAGAAAAACACAAGATGCACACACGGTCCCAGTGAGGCCTGGCCCATCCCCCCTGCGTGGGGCAGGCGGGCACCTGCATTCAGAGTTTCAGAAAGCAAATAAGTCACACGGCGATACGGCCACCTAGGAAATGCCCACAGCCCCGCCCCTCGCGTCTCTGAAGCTGCCTGTCTCTTGCTAGCAGTGGTCGCCCTTGTGCCCCGTGCCTTGGGAGACCAGGTGGAGGGGCAGTCCCTCGAGTCCTCTGAAGTCCTCCCGCCACAGAGCGCGACTCCTTCCACTCCTGATCCCGGGAGCAACACGCAAGTTCTTCCAACCCTGTCAGAACATCACACTGCCCCACTTCGGCCCACTCTGAGTCACCTCAGGCCTCACCTGGATCTCTTTATCCTTTTCAGTTTATGGCAGGGAGGGAAGGGGGGAGACGTCCCCCCGGCAGTGCTCGAGGGCCACTCGCAGTGACCCCTGGCCCGTGCTGCCCAGGCCCAGCAGGGCGGTGGTGCACCGTGAGCGCAGCCTGAGCGGCGTGGCTGACCCAGCACCAGAGTCCGGGAGGGGACGAGGGCCGTCCCCCTGCACCGTCCCACCCCTGCAGCCTCCCGACTGCTCTTGGCTCTGCCTTTGGGGCCACACCCTGCAGCGCTGCAGGGTCAGTGCCAGGGTGCTGGGGGACACTCCAGCGTCTCTCATACACAGCGGGCACCTCTGGGGCTTTTTCCGTATTGTCAGGACCACTGGCACCCCAGACCTGTCTCCCTCTCAACTTCAGCACCACGTCACAGACAGGCACGTCACGTGCCCCCTCTGCCCGCCCTGGCCTCTAGCTTACTGACCTCAGAGCCCACCACATGCCTCTCTGCTCTTCATCTGAGGAACAAGCATTTCTCTGCAGCTTAGGACCTGAGCCAACATCAGTACCTTGACTGTTCCATTCGAACCAGAATATTCTTTGTCTCAACCTCTTAATTCTTCCCTGTCTCATTTCTTTGGAGTTAATTAGCACACAATATTCCAGGGCTGGAGAGGCATCTCAGGGGGTTGCAGCCTTGTTTGCAGTCAACCCTGGTTCAATCCCTGGCATAATATATGGTCCCTGAGCGGTGCCAGCAGAGCCAGGAGTCAGCCCAAAATAAAATAAAATGCAGCTAAGGGCTGGGGAAATGGCTCAAAGGGATGGAGCAGATGTTTGCAAGAGGGAATGCTGGGTTTGAGAGTCCCCCGATACAACAGGGGCTGGTCTCCAGCACCATAGGGAATGGACCCCCAACTACCACCCCGATATAAATAGAGTTTTGTCCTTTCTAATTTTCCTTTACAATGAACACATTAGCTACCTGGAGTTTTTAAAAAACTATTTAAAATAAAGTTTAAGGAGTATTGTATAGTAGTCCCCACCCTAATAAATCTGCAAAGGTGTTCAAAGGCCCCAGCAGGTCACTATAACTGCAGATTCTAGTACTGAACCTTATATATACTGTATCTTTTCCTATACATACCTATGATAAAATTAAATATATAAACTAAGCACAGTTATAAGATTAACAGGGAGCTAGAGAGACAGGGCAATGGGTAGGGTGCCTGTCTAGCATGCGGCAGACCCAGGTTCAATCCTTGAATTTCCATAACCCATACAGTCCCGCAAGCACCACTAGAGTGATTCCTGAGTGCACAGTCAGAAGTAACCCCTGAGAATCACTGGGTGTATATTTACTGGTTTTAAGCAACTGGTAGGTGGACGAAGGAGGCAGGACTACTACCTGCTGGAAGACCGTGACCAAAAAACAAAATAAATATGCAGTCTTCTGGTATATAGAACTTCATCTTCGTGTGCGTGTGTGTGTGCGTGTGTGTGTGTGTGTGTTTTGCAACACTTAGTGTAGGAGGGATGAAAGCATCTATTTCATAAGTTTCATGCATACCATATCAACACACACACACACACACACAAGAAGACTATAATGACATACTTTTAATAAAAGTTCCATAAACATGGACTTTATAAAATAATTAACTTAATATTTTCAGTTGATCAGGATCAACTGAAACTGCAACGTGAACCCATAAACACAGAGGGACTGACAGCATTTCACTGACATAATCAGAGAAGCTAGAACTTAGCACAGCTAAGTAGGATTCATGTCAGACTGTGAGTCTGATAACTTACCAGAAAATCTGCTTATCAGAGTAAAAAATTCCCAAATGGGTTCCCTTCTCTCAGTAGCACTGTTATAGCACTGTCGTCCCGTTGTTCATCAATTTGCTCAAGCGGGCACCAGTAACGTCTCCATTGCGAGACTTGTTGTTACTGTTTTTGGCATTTCGAAAACGCCACAGATAGCTTGCCAGGCTCTGCTGTGCAGGCAGGATACTCTCAGAGCTTGCCGGGCTCTCCAAGAGGGACAGAGGAGTTGAACCCGGGTCGGCCGCCTGCAAGGCAAACGCCCTACCGCTGTGCTATCACTCCAATCCTGATCACAGAATACACATATAAAAACGAAAACAAATTTCAGGCTTTTCCAGAGGGAAGGTGACCAGAAACCAGGAGTCACAGCACAAGGGAGGATGCCTGGTCAGAGCCCCGAGCTGATCTCCTGCCCACTCTTACTTCTCCAGGTACTAAAGCCCATGGCAGCTCTTTGCGCCCTCCTCCATAAAACAGGAGACTTCTTTCTCTAGTACTCTCCAAGGCAGATAAAGAGATGAAAGACAATGAAAACTCAAACACATTAAAAACAAGTGCTCTTTTAAGTTAGAGTAGGGGCTGGAGCGATAGCACGGGGCATAAGGCACTTGACTTGTATGCAACCCAAACTATTCAAACCTCAGCACTGCATACGGTTCTCCTTTCAGAATCATCAGGGGTGGTCCCTAAGCACAGTGCCCGGGAAAGACACAAGCACCACTGGCACCCCAAATCAACAACAGAAAAAAAAAAAAAAAGTCAGTAGAATTGAAAAATATTTTTCATCCCCAAAGTCACAAGCCAATTAAATGGCATGATGATAATGACGTCAGTTATACATTTCAAACCTTTTAGGAAGAGCATGGCTAAGTATAGCCAAGGCAACATTTGGTGTAGGAGGGAGGAAAGCATCTGTTTCCTACGCCTAACACATACCGTATCGATAAACAGAAATCTGGTTACTGGCGTCCAGGACCGCGAGGTCGTTACTCTTCTGAGGGTGCACAGAGAACATGACTTGGTTCACGGGGTGCCGGAAGAGCACTTGGTAGGTGGACATGGGAGGCGGGACCACCATCTGCCGGAAGACCGTTACCAACACCCTGTCTGCATGGGAAGAAGAGGAAGACGGAAACCATGGAGTCAACCCACCACGTGAAACACGGTGGCAGGACAGCACAGAGCTACCAACAGTTGGGGCACCTCTTAGACGCAAAGTTTGATGTTTTGAGGAAGCGGGAAGCAGGCAGAGGCAGGGCGAGCACCATGGGCTCTGCGGGGGTCACTGCCAGATCTGAAGTGTGGACCGATTTTGCGCTTCAAGAGACTAAGGCGAAAAGGGTCAGGAGGTCAGAGCTCTAGCTTTAGTTAGCCCCAAATTGAACCAGATTAAACCCCGGGAATCAATCGAAGTCTTTAAAGCACGGCCCTGCCTTGCCCCACGGATCTGTACTCAAGCATAGCTGCTGAGCAAATGCCCCCTCAGGGTGGGACTGTGAAGTCAGAATTACGACCCTGAGAAAGAATAGGAATTTTCCACACCCTACCTCACACTACAACTTTACACGCTCACTTTCCGTGCTGCTGTGCGCAGTGAATAAACTGCATTTGTGCAACTACTTCTCACCTCGTTTCTTCCTGTTCACTCACTGTAAAACACCAACCCCGTCTCCTCCTGGCCAGACGTCGGTGACTCAACAGAACATACTGGACATGGCTGTGACTGACAACTATCTTATCAGAAAATGAAGGAACTGGGTGGTACAAGGGTCAAGGTCAGCCTCCCCGGGCAAAGCCAAGGCTCTCGAGTTGCGTTCTCCTTCAGGGCAAAAACCTCCCATTCCCCAGAGACCCGACAAGGACACAGTAAAGGGTCTGAATGCAGTGCCATTGGGCATGAGGGTGGGGAACGGGGACATTGGTTCTCAGAAGACCATATGCTCCCCCAAAGGGCATCCCCATCTCATCAAAAAAAATAAAGCTTACTAAGCAGAAACGACGTTCCCCACACTGAGACAAATGACACATGAAGAGGCCCTGGGCACAGAACCCTCTGCCGCCACCTGACATGCGACCCCGCTACTTACTTCCACTGATGACGGCCACGTTGGCCATGTCGCTGGAATTCTCTCCCGTGCTCCGGTCAGTGGCCCAGTGCCAGTCATAGCAGAGATAATGCCAGCCCTGGCAGAGGACATGCAGCCGGAACGGGGTCACCGGGTCCCATGTCAGAGACACTATCTTGCTCTTCTCACCAGTGTCAAAGGGCAGACTCTGCTTGAGATACCAGTGGTAGTTGCCCACGGTCCAGAGCTGGACTGCAAAGGGACAGGCAAGGACGGACGTCAAAGCGCGCGAGGAGTCGGCCCGCAGGGCAGGAGCGCAGGCTTCCCGGGCTCCAGGCCCCAAGTTCAGTCCCTGGCACCCAGCACCGCCCCTGGGAAAGCCCCCTGGCCCTGAACTCTGCCCCCAGCACCAAGGCCAAGCAGCACCGCACCGCAGGCCTGAACACCTGTCCGGCCTGGCGCCAGGGGGCGGAGGAGCTGGGCATCACTAGGAGAGACCCCTGGGGCCTGAGCACTGCTGGGGAGACCTTCCCTCCTGCCCCCAAGCACACATTGATTTCAGCTTCTGTCTTCAAACTTAATAATCCTAATGACAGAAGGGCACTAGGACAAGGTAAGTGTTTGGGGGCTTTTTTTACAGTGGGAGGCTTGGGGGACATACCTGACAGTGTTCTAGGGTAACTCCTGTCATTGCTAGAGAGTTGGTCACTCCTGGGAGTGCGCAGGGAGCTAACCTGGCCCCTTGGCATGCACAGGGTACAACCCAGCCTGCTGACCTATCTATCTCTCTAGTGTAAAGAATGTTTTAATGAGGACTTTGCCCCATAAAGATTCAGAAAGGGGAAAAAAGCACCTGCCAATTAGATTAAAAATATTAAAATAATCCATCCAAGAATACCGGGCAGCATCTCCACGCTCTATTAGGCGCAAAACGCTTATCACTTTCTTCCAGAGGCTTTGTATGCAATTAGGTTTAGGGCTACCTGGAATTAAGTATAATTTAACTGGTCCAAGGAGATTTGCAAGCACATTGCTCTTCCAACATCATTAAGAAAATAAAACCTAATCCTTAGTGGTTGGGGGAAAAGGGTACAATCTTTTGGTTATGAGAAGAATAAATTTCAGAGGGCTAATGCACAGCACGGTGACTCCAATTAATAGGTACGGTCCAGGCTGCCCTGCAAGATCTTCAACATCCTCACCTTAATAAAATAGTGACATTTATGTAAGGTGAAGGATGTGGTAACTGACCTTGCTACGGTAGAGGGAAGTTGGGGGTGAGGGGGAAAGAACTAAACATTTCAAAACCAAACTTTATTAAAACAGGTGACAGACCAATCGACCTTATGAATTTTCTTCAAATGTCTCCCTGACGGCTGATCACAGCAAATATTAAAGCATAACCTAGTTACTTAACTATCTTCTTTAATTTACATAAGGGAGAGTAACTCTCTGATTTCTCAATGTTTTCACCTATTACGAACATATTAAAAACATGTTGACAAATGTAAAAGCTCTCCAGGGCCCGGGAGTTGGCCCACCGGGTGGGAGTGCATGTTTTTACTGTAGGAGCCATGGTCTCAGCCCCAAAACCACACGGTCCCCTCAGGAGGAGCACCCCCGTACACAAAACAAGCTAGAAAAGATCCTTATGCCTAGTCCAATTTCTCTTTCATTTCGGCAGGATTTCTTTCTCTCATATTTTAATTTCCTGGAGTATTACCATCCAGGAGAAAGGACTGAGGAATGGTGAGGGTCCACTTTACGTGCCAACACGGCTAGCCTCAGAGTGGGCTGTTCGCTCAGAGACCGGCGCAGATGCCACTGGGAAGGTACTCTGCAGAGGAACCCACACTGACCATCAGTGGACTCTCCACCGTGCCCTGTGTCCACGAGTCAGTACGTGACAGTGTCCTTAGAAAGGTGGGTTTTGTCTCACGAGTCACAGCTCTCAACAAGGAACACTCAGATTCCCCAAAGGCGGAATTCTCACTCAAGACTGCAATACGAAGAGCCTGAGGGAGAGTAGAGCGGGCAGGGCGCCGGCCTTGCAAGCAGCCGACCCCAGTTCAATCCCCAGCACCCCAGATGGTCCCCTGAGCCCCGCCAGGAATGATCCCGGAGTAAAGACTGGGCACTGCTGATGTGAATAGCCGCAAAACAAAAGCAAAAAAAAAAAAACAAAAAACCCCAAGACTCTATTGTAAAATCCTCCCTGAATTTTCATATTACTGGTCTCTGCAACATAATTCAGACTCAAGACTCAGTGTTAGCTAAGTCACCATCAGCTCTGGGTGAGTCCGCAGCCAATCCAGGCTCTGTGGCTCTAAAGAACCCTACTGGCACAGAACTGGAATTCCTAAGAAAACCCCGGCCGCTCCTCCATCTCTGTGTGCCTCAGCTGTCTCGGGTTCCACCACAGAGCCGCAGAGAGGGGAGGGCGCGCCATGTGCCGGCCAACAATCGCCAGAGGGCGTTGCTTTACCGTAGGCTTTCCGGGAGGAGCTGTCTTCGCCCTGAAGATCCTCCAGCCACACTGCGAGCACAGTGGAGTCTGCGTTCCAGAGGAGTTCATTCACCTCGGGTGGGAAAAGCATCAGTCATTAGCCTCTCCTAATTTAACAATTTTTATGATGGCCCAATACTCTTCTCCGACAAAACTGAGAATCTTGGGTTGATGGTTTTTGGTTTTTTCGTTTGTTTATTTTTGGGTCACACCCAGCGATGCACAGGGGTTACTCGTGGCTCTTCACTCAGGAATTACCTCTGGCGGTGCTCAGGGGGCCATATGGGATGCTGGGAATCCAACCCAGGTCGCCCGCGTGCAAGGCAAATGCCCTACCCGCTGTGCTATCGCTCCTGCCCCCTCGGTTGATGGTTAACTGAGGATTACTAACCCACAATGCCATTAAATCATCCTGGGGAACATGCATTCGTATAAAAGAACTGAAAAATTTTAAATGCTTATGGTTAAAAAAAAGGGGAGGGCAGGGAGCTAGTAGAAGGCTTAAAGAGGCCTGCCCTTGAGCTAACCACAGTGGGGGCCAGGGGGCCGGTCGAGGGGGGAGGACACTGGTGGACGGCTTGGTGCCAGAACCTGGTATGAAGCCTCTACTTAGGGTCATATCCAGTGCAAACCTCCTCTATGGAAACCTCTAAATTCATCAGTGAAACAACACAAGCACCTACCTTCACCTCATCTTTGTAGAAAGGGAGAGTAAACTGTCCATGGAGAAGTCCATTTTTCTCAAAAAATACAACATCCTGCTGGTTGGGTTTATCTTGCGTGGATGCGATCAAACTGCCAGAGGGTCTGAAAGTAAACCCAGAGTGTCAGGATACCCAAAAGCGTGTCCAGCTGGCTAAGAGAAAACTGAAATGCAACGGCAAACAGTATCTCCAGCAAGACCCAACTCCCTCCATCCACCCAAGAACGCCAGGAGTCGCCAGGAGCCCACCGGCAAGCAGTACTAGTGCAGGGCTGTCTGCCCAGGCAGGTCTCCTGTACACAAAGACAAACGTAGACAACCCTGGAGTGACATTTTTTTCTGGAGTGAGTGTGTGTGTGTGTGTGTGTGTGTGTGTGTGTGTGTGTGTGTGTGTGTGTGTGTGGTGGGGCAGGGGAGGTCAAGGGGGTCGAGTGGGGATGCTCATGGCTTACCCCTTATTCTTGCTCTCAGGGATCATTCCTGGCAGTGCTCAGGAGACCACAGGGGGTCCTGGGGGATGATACCCAGGGAAGCTACATGCAAGGCAAGGGCTCTGCCCGCTGTAAAACTTGGGATGACGGATTAGTCATCCCAAGTCTAACGTCCTATAAAACCACAAACTTTCTCCTTCAATCACATTGTTTTTAGGAAGTATTTCATCCTCAGAGATGTGTGTCTGAAGGCTTCCAAATACACTGGACACAACACAATCACCTCATTTACTCACGTGCGTCTCTAGAGTTTTCATTCAGATACATTTCTTTGTTTGCTCTGTCAGCCAATAGCCAAAAACTGCCAGAAACAAGCCATCAAAAGCCTAGAGAGAGAATGGGCTCGCTTCTGACGGCTGCTACTGAGATGGAAAAAATTTCTTCTGTCTACAGCAGGGGCAGGGAAGGTACTAGAAATCACTCATGGTATGGTGCTTCTCAGCCACTCTGCCAGGACCAAATGGCCTGTGAGCGATGTTACATGACCCTTGGTGGGCAAAGGGCTGCCCACCCTGACCTCCAGTCAGGACAGCCGCAGACCACAGGCAGCAAGTGGCTACAGAGAGACCCTGAGTCAAAATCTGACTCATCCCAAATTTAGGCTGCAAGGTTCCTAGCGAGCAGATCCCCCGGGGGCGGGTGACTGTGCAGTGGAAAGAAAGGCTTCTCCTGCTTTTCACCAAAGCCCCCTTGCTCTGCAGACCCCTCCAACAGTCCTCTAAGCACCAATTTCTCTTCCGCATGATGGTTTCAGAAGGCTCTGCCTCTGGCACACAACATGTGTGGGCCTTAGAATGGTGAGTACTGAGAAGGGTCAGAGAGATGGGACGGAGGGTAGGGGGTTTTGCACATGGCTGTCCTGGGTTTGATCCCCGGCACCAAACATGATGCCTGAAGCCCTGCCAGGAGCGACCCTTGAGCACAGAGCCAGGATTAAGGCCTGAACACAGCTCCGTGTGGCACCAACAGAGCCCCCACCCCATGCCGCCTCCTCCTCCTGCCAAAAAATAAAATAAAATAAAAAAGAACCAAGAAAGAAGCTGGGGAGATAAACTGGTAAACAAGCTATGTATGCAGGAGGCCCAGGTTCAGTCCCCGGCACATGGTCCTGAAACACTGCTAGGTGTGACTCCAACACACACACACACACACACACACACCCCCTCTACACCTGAGAAGCCGCTCAGAATGTGATTCTTTAAACTTAATTCAGAGCACTAAAAGGAAAACAATGTAAATTACACCGAATGAGGAGCAGGAAAGGGTTCTTCGGTGTTAAACTCCTATAAACAGAAGTTACCCCATCCCGAGGGCTTCTTTCCCACTCACTTCCATGCCAGAGCTGGTCCGAGTCCTGCCACGGGCTCACTGGTTGACTGCAGGGCAAACTCTCGGTTCCACACTCGGACCTTCCGGGCCCCTGGGGACCAGAAACACACACTCTTAGCACATTCTGACCAAATGCCGTCAAGTTAAAACTTTCCAACATTAAACCAATAAACAGGACAAGAAAAGGCGCCCCATGGGCACATGGTCATAATTTCACAGTCTTATTACAAATGCTGGCCACCAGGCAGGACACAGGGCCAGATGACTGCCCAGAGCTCTTCTCATTCTTAGCTCTAGAGTCATTAGCATCTAAAGCTAAAGGTGTTTATTTCATTTATGAAATTAGCAAAAAATTTAAAAATAAGACCTCAAAGCAAAAGGAAGAAAGCCTTCCTGAATTAGTGAGATCAATCTTGTATGTAACAGCAACTGATTTCCATACCTGTCTCTGGGCAAACGACGCTCACGGCAAAGAACTGGCCATCACCACGCCAAGTCACCCGGGGCCTGTGGTCATCCCAGGGCAATGCCGACTCGTGCTGAAGGAAGAAGAAACACAAAGGGTACCGAGGGGTCGGAAAGGGTCCACATCAATACGCTGTCGCCTACTACATTTGTACCTTCGCTTGAAGGTTTCTTAGACCCGGAGATAATCAAGGAAAAGAATTTAAAACGAAGTAATTCCTTGGGCTTCAAAGAAAGAGGGACAAGGGGGGCTGGAGCGATAGCACAGCAGGTAGGGCATTTGCCTTGCACGCGGCAGACCCAGGTTCGAATCCCAGCATCCCATATGGTCCCCTGAGCACCGCCAGGAGAAATTCCTGAGTGCATGAGCCAGGAGTGACCCCTGTGCATCGCCGGGTGTGACCCAAAAACCAAAAAGAAAAAAAAGAGAAAAAAAAGGAAGAGGGACAGGTGGTGGTGGACTGACCCCAGGGCTGTGCATGTCACCACAGACCCTCTGCCCGATTCCACCCCCACCGGCCCAGGCTTACCGTGTGCATCTGAAAGGCCGCCTGCCTCCCTTCTGATCCGTGGAACTGGGTCTCCTTCTTGCCCCACCCAAGAGTGACAAACTTGCCTAGAGAACAGATGGTTGAGAACACACAGGACACCCAATAAGCTAACAGAAGCAAATTCGTTGCGGGTCTTCAGGAAGCGTGTCAGATTCTCTGAGATTACTTAATCAACTGATCAGCCGTCAATGCTCACCAAATCCTACCCTCTCTATTATATGCAGCTGGGATTATAAAGTAACTGAAAGGCCTTTACCTTGGAACACTTTATTGCCATCTTATGTGCTCTAAAGCCCCTTGATGATGGTGAGCAATGCATCCCACTTTGCAAGAAGAAAGAAACACCAAGAGTTTTGAGCATTATGTCCATGAATAACAATGCCTGAGACTCAGCTTGAAAAAGAACAAACTGGAAATAAAATCCTGACTGTAAACATTCAATTCAATATAACCTCACTGTTAGCAGTAGGGGCCTAGAGAACACCAAATCCAGCACCTCACACACACAGGAGTGTGCAGGGCCCCTCCTGGCAGAAGCCAAGATCAGAACACAGGTGGCAGCCTTCTAGGCTGGGGTTCTCTCTAACTCACACTGCTTCTCTCACACAAGTCAAGAGCGGCTGAAACAAGACAGCCTCTCAGCCCCTGGAGGAAGGAAGACGTGGTAAGAATTGCAGGGGCTGGAGAACTGGTGCAGCAAACGGGGCTCTTGCCTTGAGTGAGTCAGGACTCAGCACTGAGCACTGCGAGATGGGGCTCAAGAAAACAAAACAAAGAGAGATTTCCTGCAGAGCTATCCCTGAAGGCAGCAGCCAGACGCAGGCCCCAGCACTGGATTCTGAGGAAGCAGAGCTGATTTCTGTGGTCAGTAGGGCAGTGTCTACGCTGCACGGACACATCCAAGCGTCCCCTGCCGCTGCACACAAACAGCAATGTCCATCCATCCTGCTGGTCACTCCTGGGCGCGTATCGAAACGTCCCCACAGACTGGTTGGAGAGAGAGCACAGCGCGTGCCTTGATCATGCCAGCCTGGACTGGAGCCCCAGCACTACAGAGGGTTCCCTGAGTGATCCTGAGCACTGCCCGGTGCGGCCAGAATAACAAGAATAAGCTCAAATGAACGAATGGAAGTTTCCACAGAGAGGCAGAGGAGCGAGGAGTGACGTGAGAGGGCTCCAGATGGCGAGCGGTGGGGTCCGCACACTCCAGCCGGCATCTGCTCCCGTGGACCGACCCTTACGGGGACCTTATCCTCCCCTGCTCCACTCTCTCACAGCAGAGACGAGGAGCTGCAAAGCCAGAATACTGACTAGCCCCTTGAACACGTCATCAACCCCGGGTTAAAGGAAAAGGACTTCCTGTTCCACAGAGGGCTGTTTGAAATGGACTTCTTTATTTTTATTCTCCTGGGTTCTTAGGAAGGGCAGGGGCTTTCCCTAGAAGAGGTGCTGGTTACCACCCCTTCTCCCACCCCACCCCCCATGACTCCTTAAAGCCGGTGGCCCCAGAGTTCCTCCGTGGGTCCTAGACCCCTCCAGAGACACACCACTCACAAGACAGTCAAGCCTGTGAAGCAAAGGCTGCCTCTGTGCCAGTGACTCCCAGCCCGTCCCCACCGCGCTGGCTCTCGGCTGCCTGCTACCGTCTGATGCACACTGCCCCAAGACGCAAAGGGAAATACTCGCCTACCAATCACACACTGGCACTCCCTACCCCGCCTCTCCAGCCTCACAAAGTGGGGGTCGGGGGCAGATGGGAGGGATCTTGAGACACCGGTGGTGGGATATGGGCACGCTGGTGGCGGGTGCGCTGTTGGAACACTGTAAGCCGGAAACTATCATTAAAGTATTGCAAACCACAGCACCTCAGTCACACCAAAAAGAAAATCTAAACTTGGCAATTGGACATTTAATACACCAAGGTTTAAAAAGCTTCATGGCTTTCTTCAGTTTATATGGTTTTGAGTATACAGCAAGAAAATGATCAAACCTGAGAAGAAATTCAAGTCACAAATTGAAATTCAAGTCACAAGTCAATCAAAGTTCTACTCACTTTCACCAAAATCCTCCTGGTGGATTTGTTGCTCCATGATTGGTTCAAAGTCTTTCGTCATCATAATCAGGGTCTGCTGACCTTGAAGGAGCACAAACAACAATGGTTTTTGTTTTCATGTAACGAATCTGACATTCCCTAAGTATCTACGGCCCTGAAAGCCACAGAGCTGAAGAAAAACCATTCATGGTCAGCAGAGGGCAGACAACACACTCAGAACATCTTGACTCATTTAAAAATAATAGAGCAGCGGGGCCAGAAGAGCCCAGTGAGTAAAGTGCTTGCCTTGCACACGGCCAGCTGGGGTTTGATCCCCCGAATTCCGCCAGGAGAGTCCTGAACACGGAGCTAGCAAGAGCGCCACCGGGTGTGGTCCCCAAAACCAAATAAAGTAACAACTTTGGTTAAGTCATCATTATTTCCAACTATTTAGGTATGCAAAACTAGCCAAAAAATTCATATGGCACAGATGAGAGAGACGGTACAGGAAGTAAGGTGCTTGGCATAGTATACAGCTGACCCCAGTTCAATGCCCAGCACCACATGTGGTCTCCTGAGCACCACCAGGAGTTACCCCTAAGCACAGAGCCAGGAGTAAGCCCTGAACACCACTGGGTATACCCCCAGTGTATATTTAGCTGAAAGAATACTACGTAACTGTAAAAAAGGATGAAATCAAAAAATCACACAGCCCTCCTCCACTAACTTCAACACTTTAGTCACTAGTACATGCTTCACTGGGGTGCAAGTTAAAAAAAAAATAATTCATCTGGAATTAAAAGAAAGGGGGAAAGCAGTGTTTGAAAGGCGGTAAGAGCTCTTAAGAGAGCTGTAAAAAGCAGGGCAGGAGAGAGTACAGTAGAGAGGGTGCTTGCCTTGCACACAGCTGACCCAAGTTTGAGCCCCAGCACCACAAACAGTCCCTGAGCACCATCGTGGATAGCCCCAAAATAAGCTCTAAGAAGCATTTTTAGTACGTGTTTACACAGCAACTTTTCACTGAAGTCAGGTGAAAAAACAAATCTTGCTGGCTGGAGGTACAGATCAATGAAGGTGGGAGGCTCCAGGCTCCATCCACCCAGCACTACAGAAACACTACTGATGCTTGACTTTTCCAGGTTCTACAACTTTGTTTCCCATTCCCAAATGAAGGGACATAAAGACTTTTAAAGTAAAATATTAAAATGTCAAACGAGCTTAGATACACACACACATTCCTGATAAGGATGGTCTGATAACCACAAAGATGCTCATGAAACTGAATCATCCGGCCAGTTAAGCCCGGGAGGTATCAGGAATCGAGTTTTAGAAAAGCCGCCAGTTCCAGTGACAAGCTCACCTGTAACGAGGAGCACCAGCTCCTGGTCAGGGCTCCAGCTCATGACACAGATACCGCTGGCAACGCTTCCGACACATTCCAGCTGAGACAGAGACAAGAGATGAGACTTGAGAAAAACAGCAGTGGCTGGCTGTTTACTAGAGACTTCATCAGAAAAATCCACCACAAAGCAAACATTCATCCGGTGACAGGGTGGCTGAGCATGATACAGAGCATTGGGGCTACACACACCTGGAAGCTCCATCCCTTCCCCAAGGTATCTCATGGAGAAGATGAAAATATGATTTTTTAAAAAATCATTAAATAATCGGGGCCAGAGCGATAGCACAGCAGGTAGGGCATTCGCCTTACACGCAGCCGACCCGGGTTCGATCCCCGGCATCCCATATGGTCCCCCGAGCACCGCCAGGAGTGATTCCTGAGTGCAAAGCCAGGAGTAACCCCAGAGCATCGCTGGGTGTGACCCAAAAAGCAAAAATAAATAAATAAATAAATAATAAATAAATAAAAAAATCATTAAATAATCTTGGTGAGAGCTCCATGTGCACAGTAAGGAACAGGGATTCACTGTCTTGCAGGTCCGAGAAGGTCCCAGCACGATGGACAGCAACTAACTGGAGGAGCCCCGCAATCTGGAAAATTCTACGAAACACTTTTTTTTTTTTTACGAAACACTTTTCAAGTAAACACGTGAAATTTACATATGAGAAACACTAACAGAGTTATACTTGAGAGTTTTGCTATTTCTCTCCATGAATGGAGAGTAAGGTTTCATTTATTTATTTATTTTTGGTTTCGGGGTCACACCCAGTGATGGCCCAGGCTCTGCACTCAGGAATAACTCCCGGCAGTGCTTGGAGGACCGAATGGGATGCAAGGGGTCCAACCTGGGTTGGGAGCATGCAAGGCAAGTGCCTTACCCACTGTACTACCTCTCCAGCCTCAAGATGTAAGGTTTGTTATGACACTGAATGAGAGGTTAAAATGAAGGTGCCACATTCAGAGCACCAGGGGCCAAATCCCCTCTGACAACTGCATTTCCTTGACCTATTAAAGCATGACTCAATTTCTCCTTCTTAAGAATGAGAAACAACAATCTTCCTTCCTCTTAAGGGTTCAGTAAAGAATAAATTTAAAACAATCTTGTTTGTTTGGGGGGCACACTTGGCAATCCTGAGGGGTTACTCCTGGCTCTGCACTCAAGAATCACCCCTGGCAGACACCGGAGACCGTATAGGATGCTGGAAATTGAACCTGGCTCCAGACCCAGAATAAATAAAATTTTGCATGAGAAGTCCTTGGAAAAGTACTTGGTACATTGTAAGATTTAGTTGATATTAGCAGCTGTTACTATTATATCAATAATGCAACTCTTGTGACAAAATCAACATTAACAATACCAAATTGGGCCTGAGCAGCAGTACAGCAGGTAGGGCACTTGTCTTGCAAACGGCCAAGCCAGGTTCAATCCTTGGCACCCTGTATGGTCCCTAGAGCCTACCAGGAGTGACCTATGAGTGCAGAGCCAGGGGTCAGCCCTGAGCACTGCCAGGTGGGGCCCAAAGAAAAATAAAAACAAGAAAGACAAAATATATAATTGTAAGATGCTTATATATGATGGCTCCCAAGTCTTTAAACTTCTGCACAAGGGACCTGTTTGAGCCGGGATTCTGCCTCCCTGGCGGTTTCGGCCTACCTGGTGCGTGCTGAGATTGCAGAGAATGACGTCCCCCGAGGCTGTGGCCACACACACGGACTCCTGATCCAGCAAGTCCTGAACACCAACGATGCGACCACTTCCGTCCTCCGGGAGAAAACCTTCTGCCACTAGAGAAATTTCATTTTTCACCTTCCATCAAAGCAAAACAAACAAATCAATCTCCTTTCAAGGTCATTTCCAGAAATCAAATACTTTTTAATGTTTCTCTAATTATATTAAAGCTTTCAGAAAGGTTTTTGCCATGTTAAAATTCAAACTTTCATTTGAGAATTATCATAACACTATTCTCTTTAATAACAATGTTTAAAATATTTTTGCTAAGCAAAACCAGAAAGAAGTCTTTTAAAAATGTCCAATAACACCTGGTATTAAAAAAAAAAAAAGCAGTTTTCTAAGATTTCTACAGAAAAGGGGGAAAATGTAATCATCTAAAGGAATGAATCATCATATTAAGGAAATATAGGTAAGGGAAGTATCAGATTTCATCCTAACAGTGTCCTGTGCTTAGGATCCAGTGAGGGTCTGATGGGGTTAGCATGGGTCGGGAGAGTGAAAAGCAGTTTCTAAAAATTCTACAGCCAATTTTCATCTGTGTTATCTGTTGAAAACCACTATTAAGGGTAATAATTACATATAAAAGGGGAAAAAGTATAGTAGCCACAAAAAAATTTAAGAGATTTTTCTCAATTTTAATTCAAAATAGAAGCCAGGTAAAAAGGACTCATGCTTGATATCAAGATAAAGGAATATACATTGAAAGGAATATTAATACGGTAAGATTTAAAGCAAATACTGTCTGGCTTTTAAAGCCTGTCTGTCTGTCTGTCCGTCCGTGTGTCTCTCTCTCTCTCTCTCTCTCTCTCTCTCTCTCTCTCTCTCTCTCTCTCTCACAAACACACACACACACACACAAACACACACACAGAGACACAGAGTAAATACTATGAGGGAAGATTATCTGGAAGCAGGCAAGTCAAGGGTCATGCCAAGCACAGGTATTTTCCACTAGTAACCTACTTCTCTCGCGCCAGGGTCAACTTCTGTCAGTCCATGCTCTGAGCCAATGAGCACTGTCCCCTGTTCAGTTCGCAGAGTGAAGCACTGAGGCCTCCCTGGAGCCTGAATATCCCGAAACTCCAGGGTACGAAGTAACTTGAGGTTTCTCATGATGTTGATTCCCGAGAGAAAAGTACAAATATCCTCTGCTGAAGCATAAATCCCTAAAAGAGAAAGAAACAGTCTAACAATGACAAACCACACATAAGAAAAATGACTTAAGGGGCTAGAAAGGAACAGAGCAATGGGGAAGAAACCAACATCGGTCTCCTCTGAAGCCCCATGGGAGGGACAGCTGCCACCCAACAGATCAACCTACAAATGGAGGAAAGTTGAGTCCCAACAAGGTTTCTTCTTTCTTAATCCTCAGGAATGTGAAAAAAAAAAAAAAAAAGAGAACACATGGGGAAACATTTCATATTTCAGAATATCTTTGTATAATCCTGACTGACTCATAAAATCATTAAGGGAAAATGTTTACCCCAGTGATACACACAAACTCACAGAGTTGAAGAAGAGCTGGGATAAGGTTACACTAATGGGGCTGGAAAGATAGTACAGAAAAGCAGAGAGTTGACCTTGCTTGGAGATGACCCAGATTAATCCCTGGCACCCCAAATGCTCCCTCAAGACTGGCCAGGAGTGTTCCTTCAGCACAGAGACAGGATAAGTCCTGAGCACCACTGGGTGTGGACCAAGACCAAAAAGCAAACAAAAAGATACATTAGTATCAGCAACTACACTTATTTATAAACTCGCTGTATATTATGTTCATTAAAAAAGTTAAGTGAAATTAAGCAGAAATTGTAGTAAGTATTCACAGTTCTCAGGAAGAAATGAAAACATGGAAATCACAACAGCTCACTTCAAAGCGATGACCAAGAGCGTGAAGGTACTTTAAGACCTGATATAACTGACTACACATGGTCTGTATTTCCAGGCCTGGCTGTCACCAGTGCGAGACAAAAGGGTGACAAAAGAATGATCAGGAAACCTACTTCGGTTTCGCAAAATCGGACTCATAACTACAACAATGCATGGTTTATTCAGATTTCTTTAAGAATTACAAATGGCCTAACTTCTGTTAGGGTTGACAATTACACAAACCACAGTGTTCTTAACAGTATCCCTCAATCTAAGGTGAACTCTTGGATTTAACTTGACATTTCATACATATGACATCAAAAGAATAAAGGTGAGCTTATCCTTACATTACCCAGCAGTTAATGTTGAGTAATAGAGTAATAGCAACAATACAGCATATAACAGGGATTAACAGGAAGGTGAAACTATACGAGTGAGGAAGAGTCTAAGGCAGACAATGGTTTGAAAGCTTTGGTGACAACTGTTACTGACTTTAGGAATAAGTTGAATCTGTATTATACCTTGCAGGGCTCTTTATTATTATCATTATTATTATTATTATTATTGAATCACCCTGAATACACAGAGCTTTCATGATTGAGTTTCAGTCATACAATGATAAAAGACCTAATCCTTACCAGTGCACATTTTCCACCACCAATGGCCCCAGTATCCCTCCCGCCACCCCCACCCCACCCCACCCCCTGCCTCTGTGGCAGGCACCTTCCTTCCTACTCTCTATTTTGGGCATCACAGTTTCTTGCAGATTTTTTAAAATTTTACTTTTTAATGAATCACCGTGAGGTACAGTTACAGATTTGCAAATTTTTGTGCTTATATTTCAGTTATACAATGTTCAAGTTCCTATCCCTCCACCAGTGCCCATTCTCCACCACCAATGATCCCCCACCCCCCACCCCACTCTGTCTCTGTGGCAAGGCATTTCCCTTTTGCTCTCTCTCCTTTTGGGTGTTGTGATTTGCAGTAGAGATATTGAGTGGCCATCAGTCGGTCTAGTCTACTTTCAGCCCGAATCTCCCATCGTGGGCGGGCCCTCCAAGCACCCTTTACTTGGTGGTCCCTTCTCTATCTGAGCTGCCTTTTCCCCCAGCATGTGAAGCTGGTTTCCAAGACGTAGAGAAGACCTCCTGGTCCTTATCTCTACTACTCTTGGGGGTTAGTCTCCCATTCTGTTACTTTATATTCCACAGATGAGTGCAATCTTTCTACATCCATCCCTCTCTCTCTGACTCATTTCACTTAACATGATACTCTCCATGTTGATCCACTTATATCCTTGCAGATTTTTAATCACAGCACTAATCCTAAAGAGAAAGCACACGAGGATTTCAACATCTCCAAGAAAACAGTTCCAATCCCGAGAAAGAACTGCAGCCCAGCAAGGAAACCCTCTCGGAACCTTCTACCGCCTCGCCCACGCATCAACAGGTTCGCTTTCAGTGGGGTTGCCCACCATCGCAAGGACTCCCCAGGTTGGGCAAGGATGCAACAGGCAGAGTTGGAGGCAGGAGGCCAAGCGTCAAGCCAGATCCAGGCATGGCCTGCAGCGGGCGGGCAGTGGGCAGGACGCGCCCGGGCAACAGCGCCTGGGCGGAGCGCTCCAACACTCACCTGCGCAGTGCTCTGAAGAGCCCCGGCCAAGCCCCGGCTCACCGGCTAGTGCAGCACCGAGACGCAGCTGGAGAGATGCTTGCACCAACCAGCTAGGGACACCAGCAAGCCAGCGTGCAGAGCGGCGCAGGACTGACGTCAAAGACGGAGAGGGGAGGGGCGGAAACTTCCGGTGCTCGGGTGAAGCGGAGGGGAGGGGCTTATATAATCCCGCCCCCTTTCCGCGTTTCAGCCTATTGCCTTCCAGCGTATCTCTGACGTCACGCGCAAATGCCCCCATCGGTTCCCGGTGGGCGGAGCTCGCAGAACGGGGAGAAAAAAACGCGCGTGCGTACGACTTAACCAGGCGCCGGAAACACGCCGGAAGGCCTCCGGGCCGGGTGGGCGGGGGTAGCGGCGCGGGGGTCGCTATGGCTACAGAGCCCGCGCAGGCTGGGCCGGCCGCCCCTTCGCTGGTGGATCGTTACTTCACCCGCTGGTACAAAGCAGGTAAGAGGGGTCGGAGGTAGGTCACTCCCTCCCGGGTCTCCGTGGCCCAGAGCTGCCGGCACCGGGCCCTGCGGGTGCCGTCTCCGCGTCGGAAGCGGCGGGGGTGGACATGTGCAGCGGCCTGGGGGCCTGGAGGGCGGCGAGGGTGCATTCTGCAGCTGGCAGGGCATTGCCAGGTCCCGGGGTGGGTTCCGCAGCTGGCAGGGTATTGCCAGGTCCCGGGGTGGACTCTGCAGCTGGCAGGGCATTGCCAGGTCCCAGGGTGGGTTCTGCAGCTGGCAGGGCATTGCCAAGTCCCAGGGTGGACTCTGCAGCTGGCAGGGCATTGCCAGGTCCCGGGGTGGACTCTGCAGCTGGCAGGGTATTGCCAGGTCCCAGGGTGGGTTCTGCAGCTGGAGGGCATTGCCAAGTCCCAGGGTGGACTCTGCAGCTGGCAGGGCATTGCCAAGTCCCAGGGTGGACTCTGCAGCTGGCAGGGCATTGCCAAGTCCCAGGCTGGGTTGCTTACGGGACCACGGGGATGCTCCGATTCCCAGGCGTAGCCCGCCAGGTTGGCACGGGGCTCCGTCTTGAGGGTCGGGTTTGAAGGGCTCGGCCCGAAGATCAGATCAGAAACCCAGATGGAGGGTCTCGAGCCGACCCGAGGAGAGTAAGTGACGATGAGGGAATTCACATCAAGGAATAGCCAGGACAAACCTCTGGTTGTTTTCAGATTTGCCGCTGAAAAGTACCCCCTAGGGGCGGAGGGGGGTGGGGGGAGTTCCAACGCCAGCACTTTGGGTCCAGGAGGCCTGGGTTCAATCCAGGGCAAGGCATTATACTCCTCATCGCCATGAAGGAGTCACCCCCTGCCAGCAACAGAACCTCAGTGGCCCCTGAGCACAGCCAGTGCCTCCCTCAAAAAAAAAAAAAAGAAAGTGAAAAGGAGGTAGGTGTAATTGTAACCCAAACTTGAAAGCTTGTAACTGTCTAGCGGTGATTCAATAAAATTTAAAAAATTAAAAGTACAAAAGAGGTAGATACCTCTGCTACTGTGGATACTCAGTATCAGTGGTTCTCTCATCATCCAAGCCCTTCTACAACTCTTTCGTGCTCTTTCCTTCAAAAAAATCATAGATATACTCACTTAAAAAAAAAAAAAACGATAGCATATTTTAGAGAGGTCGACTGTCCCAATTTAACCGGGACTATGGTTAAACTCCTATTTCTCCAGAAATCCTAGACATTCTGAGCCCTAACATGGGGACAGATCAGGATGATCAAGTCACTTTAAAATAGCCCATACAGGGCTGGAGCTACAGCACAGTGGGTAGGGCATTTGCCTTGCACACAGCTGACCTGAGTTAGATTCCCAGCATCCCATATGGTTCCCTGAGCACCGCCAGGGGTGATTCCTGAGAGCAGAGCCAGTAGTAACCCTTGTGCACCCCCAGGTGTGACCCAAAAATAAAATAAAATAGCCCAGAAAAAAACGGATGCTATTATATAAAGACATTATTGCTTAATTGCATTTCCTGAGTGTACTCATTTTACAATTGATCTTAGCCAAAAGGCTGAGAACAGATGAGTGTACTCATTTTAAATTGAGGATAAATGAGATGGAACCAAAGCTTAATTGATTTAACATTGACTGAATGAATGATCTTTCTGGGTTAGGTTCCTTTTAATAGCTTGGAACTCTTGAGGTATAAGCTCTTTGAGTCAAGGATATCAGTGATTGGCATGCATCTAGTTTTCCTAAGTAACTCTATGAACCAAGAAGTGCCACACAGCAAGAATAATCATTGACTCAACAACCAACAATTCATTTATTCTTGTAGATGTCAAAGGAAAACCCAGTGAGGACCATTGTATACTACAGCATTCTAATCGGTAAGCCAATTGGAATTTTAAGTTACCACCAAAAATGTCTTTCTGGGGTGGCAGCCAGACACGGTTAGAGTTTGAACAAACATTCATGGAATTATTTTTACTGTGTTGAAATGGTGTGGTCAATGATAGGAGTTTGGGTGACAAGAATGGAACTTTTACTCATTCTGAACAATAAAACAACCAGATTACTCAGACATTCAAATGGCAGACCACGCCCAGGGCCTGGTACTTGAGGTAACTAGTCCATGCCTGATCATGGAGTTGCCAGAGTCCATGAAGAAGGCACAGGTAGGGCATAGATGATACCCTATGCATGCTGGCATGAATGACTTTCCTGACTTCTGCCTTCGTCTACCTAAAGACCTGGGGTACTCTTCCCTTTCTGAAAGGAAATTGACTCCCACTTACATTATTGCATTCCCTTCTACACTCTAATTGAAGAGGAAAGTGGGAAAGGATGGGGAGATAATAGTTTGACGAAGCAAATGTTAATTCAGATACTGTTAGGCCAGTAGAACGACTCTGATGGGAGGGAGAATGTACCAAGCAGTAAAACAGGACCACCTCTCACTCTGTAGAATATGTGTCATCACACTGGCAGAATCTCATCCAGTTCTTCAAAGTGGAAAGAGAATTAAAAGCATCTCCTATCAAATCAGCACCAACTGCAGCAGACTTCAGAACAAGGTGTCCGGGAAATTTAAGCGGGTATGTCCCTGTCCTTGTCTACTTCTCTCCTGCCAGTCACGACATGTGCAGTTAGTCTGAAGAGCCAGAATATCCACACAGCATGCTCCCTGGCAATTTGAGATACTGATTTTAAGAATGCTGGAACCATAAAGTCTTAGTACCAAGACATGAGATATTTGTAAAAGTATGGTATCTGTCAAGATAGGGCCTGTGTCTTCATCATTATCATCCCCAGCATGGAGGGTAGAGAAAACAACCTTTGAAAGAAAATGCTAATGGCAGTGTAACAAAAAATTTCTAGTTTTATTATAATTTCAAATCCTACTAGTATTTCAAGTTCTATAAAATTCAGATTATCAAGTGTTTATTAAAAATACATAACCATCAATATATATTAAAGAAAAATACTTTCACAAATAAAATTCTTAAATTATATATTTGAGGTTATGGGAAAAAAATCACTGTGAGCAAATATGTAATAGTTGCTGCTTAACATTTTCCCATTCTTTAATGGTTGCCCGTTTTGGTACATCAGGACATGCCCTCTGCCCTCTACACATTGCTCACCTGTACCAAGTGTTACCTCTACTCTATAGATTATGATATGCTATGTAAAACTTTTGAGGCTGAGGATATGGTAGGCTTGCCTTGAATCCAGGCATAGAGCCAGGAGTAAGCGCTGGGCACAGCCTGGTGTGGCCCAAGTAACAAAAACAAAAACTTTACTCTGATTTCAAATATTTCTCAAAGCACTTTTTCAAAGTATTAAAATACCCCCAAAGGGGCAGAGAGATTGTCTGTTGGAGAGGGCACTTGCCTTGCACACAGGTGACCTGTGTTTGAGTCTTGGCACCCCCTAAGGTTCTTGAGCCTGCCAGGATTGATCCCTGAGTGCAGAGCCAGGAGTAAGTCCTGAGCACCACTGAGTGTGGCTCAAAAGCCAGAAAAGGAAAGAAAATTAGCCCATCTATAAAGTGTCTTCGTGATTGACCCTAAAAAAGAAGTTCCTTTATTATATTATAAAAATGTAGAAATCCTCATGAAAGTAACTGTAACAATACTGCTGCCATGCTGAAATGTTGGAATTTATATTACTGTGAATTGACAGATTTTCCTCTATTTAAGGTGTACACCGGGCTTTAGGTAGCCTATAAAAGGCATTCTTAATCTATAACTAAACTTCCAATTACTATGTATTTTATGTTGGTTTTCCCCCTAGAGTCTAGCCATAGCACATAACAGGCACCTGTATACAAATGTTTAAGTCACGGCTTTATTGTGCTTGTCATTTTTTTTTAACTGGTTTTTTGTTTTAGAGCCACACCCAACAATGCTCAGAGATTATTCCTTGCCTGCACTCAGGAATTATTCTTGATGGGCTCAGGCAACCATATAGGATGCCAGGGATTATACCCCAGGTCAGCCACGTGCAAAACAAATGCCCGACCCACTGTACTGTCACTCTGGTCCCTATGCTTATGTCATTTTTATTTAAAACTCTGTTCTAGGAATATATCCTGCTCTAACTCTGAGGGTTTTCTTTCAAAGGAAACTTTTTAAATGTGCATTAAGTAATTACGACTTCCCTTTTATTACACAGGGGGCACAGTTTCTAACAGAACTTGCACCTCTGTGTAAGATTTACTGTTCAGACGGAGAAGAATACACCGTATCTAGGTGAGTTACTCGTTTTGACTGTACACTTGGAAAAAAGGTAATATTTTTCTTCAAAACCATATTTTTCCCTTAATAGCTGTGTCAGAGGACGACTGATGGAAGTGAATGAAAACATTCTCCACGAGCCATCCATTCTGCAGGAGAAGGTAAAGAGGCAGAAAGTCGGATCCCGTGACGGTTCACCCTCTGGTCACTGGACTAGATTAATAAATTGCTCTGTTTTCTTGCCAGCCATCCACCGAAGGTTACATTGCAGTTGTCTTGCCCAAATTTGAAGAAAGCAAGAGCATAACAGAAGGTTTACTAACGCGAAAACAATATGAAGAAGTCTTGGTGAAACGCACGAATGTTGCAGCGGCCACCTCCTGAAGGCTGGCGTGGAGAGGGCATGCGCAGAGTGGACACTTCCCGCCCCCCTCGCCGGGCCGTGGGCTGCCGGCTGCCCCACAGAGGCGGCTTCCCATCCCGCCCCGGGAGACCTGCCCTGCACTGCGCCCAGTTCTCGTTCCCTGTCCAACGCGCCTAATCCCCATTTCATGTTTCAGCCTCCCAGACTGCCGCCCGGGGACTCCCTTCCTCCTCTGCTGCATTTTCTAACGAACAGTACATAAGCACAGGGTATTATTTTTGGTTAGTAACAAAATAGATATTTTCACGTAGATATTGTAGCATTAGGTACTGGTCTTAACTCAGTTTTCCATCATTGGAAGTTTTAAAATGAGTGGATCCTTCTGACCCTTCTTACCTTTACTTCACTGTGATATTACCAGAAAGTCTAACCTAGTGTTTCTCAAACTTTCTTCGTCCTCCCCTTCAACCTTGTGTCCTTCCTGTGCCCTAGCCTACCTGTCGGCTCCCTGGTCTCATGCTGTGTATCTCCCCCCCTCCCCCATTTATTGATTTTTTTTTTACCTAAAACCCTTTTACAATGAATTTCAGATAAAAAGAACCTTAAAATTTATTATTTTTCCTGAAAATACATGCACACATTTAAGTACCTCTTGTTGAGTAAAAATGACTTATTTTTACTTACATATTGGGGGCCAGGGAGATAGCTCTATAGAATGAGCGTATGCTTGGCTTGCAAGAACATGAACCTTTAACAGCTGATCCCCAGTACTGCATGGACCCCAGGGCACCAAGACACAATAGGTCCTGCACCCTGCGGGCTTAGGCAAACCCCTTCCACCCCAAAAAAGAATGTCAGGCTTATAAACATTTCTCCTGTTATTTCTATTGTAATTTGAAAGGATATTTTGTTACCAGGGATCAAAAAGTAGTGATTTGGGGTTTTTAGTTTGGAGGGTCACACCCAGCAGAGAGAGAGAGAGAGAGAGAGAGAGAGAGAGAGAGATGTGTATAGCCATCCAGGCTTTATAGCTGCTGAACAGGATGGAATCTGAAGGCCTCCATGAGATTAATCATTACAATGATTAAGCTAAGGAAGTGACCACTCGTGGTGCTCAGATACTAGGTGTGGTGTTGGGGATCAAAGTGGATCTGGCCACTTGTAAGGCAAGCTCTGTAACCCCTATACTATCAGTATTTCTCAGAGTAGATTTCATAAGACAAGGTAACAGATAATATTCGGGACAGACGGGCCAACCATGCCAGAGTGAAAATGTAAAGCCGTCTCCTGCTTAGTTCCTCCAGAATCCTGTGACGTGAGCTCACGGTGTGACTTCTGGGAGTGGGGAAGCAGCCGGCACCTGGTGAGATGCCTGGTGGGAACACGTGTGGTGCTGACATGAGCTGTGGCAGCACAGGGAAGAGCCCAGTCACAGACGAGGGAAAGAGTCAAGAAAAGCCCCTGGGTTTAAGGAAAAACCCAGGTCCAGCCAGAACTACTGTGTGTTTTCTGCTGAAGATTAGACCTTGCTGATAAGCTGAAAAGTGGGAAAAAAAAACACCAGGAAGTGCAGGTGTGTGTGTATGTATATATATATATATATATATATACACACACATACATACACACATATATATACCTGCATATACATATACGTGTATATATAATATATATATAAACACAAAAATATATATAAACACAAAAAACAGCTTTAATTTAAACTCAATCAGTGGGATGTTTGACTTGATTTTTGTTTGGGGGCCACACCCAGTGGTGCTCAGGGCTTACTCTTGGCTCTGCACTCAGGGATCACTCCTGGTGGTGCTCGGGGGGACACGGGTGTGGGGACTGATCTCAGAGCATGCAGGCAAACACCCTACTCGATGCTCTGTCCCTCCAGCCCCCTTGGCTCGAACCTGATTTGGGGCAGTGTCCCACTTTAAAATCACACCGTAGTCCCTTAGTAGCTCAGCTGGAAGAGCGGAGGACTGCAAAATCACACTGCAGTTTGGATTCTAGCAATTGCCATGGCATTTATTAGTTTCCAAAACTTTCACAACTGATTTTTATGATCAGAAAATACAGCAATATTTCATGGTGTTTCGGGTTGTTTTTTTTTTTAATAAAATTTTTGAATTTCTAAAAATATAAAGAATCATCTGTTTTAGAAAAATGTCGGCCTTGCCACCGGCCTTGCAGAGATCTGAGCCCGGAAGCTCAGGCTTTGCCGTTCACAGAGTCTTGATTTGTCACCGAGCCCCACCTGTTGTTTTCCATCTGAAACTGGAAAAGAAGACAATTAGTTTTCTACTTTACTTTGAAAATTAAAAAATTGAACAGCAACTTACTTTGGAGTTTTCATTCTAAGAATGTGAGTTGGAGTTAGATTTCTATCTCACCTTCTTCATCAGTTTATAGCAGAGCGAGAGGAGCTGCACCAAGACGGCCATTGTGGATCTCGCCTTGGTGATGCACTTATCAACCTGCAGTGGCAGAAACACACATGTTAGTGCTGGGGCCTAAGAGCAGCGACGCTGTGCTGTGGAATTCAGCATGTCCAAAGAAACCAC
The DNA here is from genome assembly GCF_027595985.1 of Sorex araneus. Taxonomy (NCBI): domain Eukaryota; kingdom Metazoa; phylum Chordata; class Mammalia; order Eulipotyphla; family Soricidae; genus Sorex; species Sorex araneus. The sequence goes on along the minus strand of NC_073302.1, from coordinate 25,849,905 downwards.
ATTTGAATGAAGCTACTGGTCCCTGGGGTCTGTTACAACTGCAAGTGATAAATGATTCTTATAGCCAAGGCACTGTAGCACTGTCGTCCTGTTCATCGATTTGCTCGAGCGGGCACCAGTAATGTCTCCATTGTGAGACTCGTTACTGTTTTCGGCATATCAAATACATCACGGGTAGCTTGCCAGGCTCTGCCGTATGGGCGGGATACTCTCGGTAGCTTGCTGGGCTCTCCAAGAGGGACAAGAGGAATTGAACCCGGGTCAGCCACATGCAAGGCAAACGCCTTACCCACTATGCTATCACTCTAGCCCTTAGTCAAGGCATTGAAAAGAAATGGAAATAAAAGGGCTGGAGAAATAGCACAGCGGGTAGGGTGTTTGCCTTGCACGCAGCCGACCCGGGTTCGATTCCCAGCGTCCCATATGGTCCCCTGAGCACCGCCAGGAGTAATTCCTGAGTGCAGAGCCAGGAGTAACCCCTGTGCATCACCAGGTGTGATCCAAAAAGAAAAAAAAAAAAAGGAAATAAAGGCTGGTGAGATACTATAGGGGCACTGCGTTGCATCCCACCAACCCAGGCCCAGGTTCTAATCCCCAGTACCACATACCCCCTGAGTACACTGGGGTGTATAAGCTCCTGAGTACCCCTGGGGGTTACTCCTGACAAGATCAGATAATTTTTTGTAAGACAGCCCTAAAATCCAAAATATAAAAAAAAATCACACTTCTGTGGATATTAAGCTTTTGAGGAAGAGGGGTTTGGCAATCAACTTGATGCATGTGAAAAGGATCTGCCTGATGAGGTCACTGTTCCTTTTACCTTTAGAAAGACTTGATTCTGAAAAGGTGTCCGAGTTAGTGTCTGGAGTTGCTGGCAGAGAGGAGTCAGCTTGTTTATTTCCAGGAGAAGCATAAGCTTGTCATCATCTCTCAGCTGAAACATAATTTAGGAAATGGTAACACTTCCAAAGCAGCCCCTCACTTAACTCTTACAAAAGCATTAATCATTGACCCCACCTCAGCAGATAGTCAGGCACTACCTGTTTGGAGAAAGCTTGTACACTTGAGGCCAGCTTGAAGCCCTCATCAGCAAAACCCTGGTGGAAAGGAAGAATCACAATTTTAGGTATATGTCTTACAGATACTAAGAAATGTATAAGAAATCCTATAAGTAACAGTATTATAAACAACTGTATCTTAAAAAAAAAAAAAGGAAAAAGGTGCCTGCCAAGAGGGTGGGAGGGAAACTGAGGACATCGATGAAGAGAAGTGAACACTGGTGAAGGAATAGATGTTGGGAAATTGCATGCCTGAAACTCAATCATAAATAACTTTGTAAATCACAGTGCCTCCATTAATTTTTTTCCATTAATTTTTTTTTAAAAAAAAGAAAAAAAGGGGGTGGCACAGTGGTTAGGGTGCTTGCTCAAAATCATCTGGACTATGGAAGGAGAAAACTACTATATCCTATGTTCCCACTAATGGCTTCAGACCAATGACAGATACCTTCTTACGGGTTAAGTCACTTCATCTATATCCCCTAATTAATAATAAAGAGGCCATTAAGCCTGTCTGGAATCCAGGAAGGTACTAGATGTATGAACCTACTAAAACACTATTTCGCTTACTTGGGAAAAACTAAAACTATTGCTTTATTGTATCTATTGACTGCTGAAGTTTACTCTCCTTTATTCTTATATTATTTGAGATTATTTTCCAATGTGATAAATTCAAAATACTCTATAAAACGTTCCTGAAATTACTTTTATTTTTTTCGCTTTTCTATCACTGTATAGTATATATATATACATACATGTATATATGTGTGTGCAGGCCAGCACATACAATTGATTCAGTAAATGGACTCAAAACTCACTACCCCCTTTTACAAGAATTTTAGTAGCACAAATGGAAAGAAAACATACCTCTAGCTGATGAATTAAATCCTGGGAAGTTTTCAGTGGCCCCTCTCCCCTGAAATGAAATTAATTTATGAAGGAGGCAAAAAGTTATGATATGAAATTTGGTTTTATGAGCAAAGTTTTAGTACCTTTTGTATGTTAATAGACTTGAAATTTGAAGAATAATATTGAATTTTCCTTCTATCCTTTTTCATTTTGCTCCACAAATAAAATCTATGAGACCTGATTAAATGCTGCACACGAAAGGTCTTTGTTAGGTAATAAAATAGCAGTTAGAAAACTGGCATTTCTGAGTCACATGCAGCCTTGACAGAAACCCAGCGATCTTCCATGAAGCCTATCACTGAAGTGTGAATTCCGAGTCTCTACGTGAACCTATTAACATTAGTGCTACCACTCTTTGTCCCTTAGTGGCTATGAGATATGACTTAGTGTCTATGAGATACGAACAAATGATTCCTGTTCTCTGATAAAGCTTGTGAGGATCGCATGAAGGTACAAAGAAGATATCACTTTAAGAATCATTAGGCCCCAACGCTGGACATTCAGCTATTAAGAATGTTTATAACATTATAAGTCAACCTTAATAACAGCCTGAGGAAGAAGTACACAGTTACTTAGCAAAACTACAAACCAGGTACTGTAAATGGGGCAGGGGTCAGATAGATCGCTCTCAAAGGGCCAGAGTACATGAGTTGCATACAGGAGGCTAGGGGCCAGTCTCCAACATATGATACCCCAAATTCTACCAAGAGTGACCTCTGAACATGAAGCCAAGAGTATTCCTTGAATACTAAGTCAGGAATAGCACCTGAGCACTGCCAGGTGTGGCCCAAAGATAAATAATTTAAAAGGATACAATAAAGGTGAATACATGTGTTTCTGAAAGTAGGCAATACTCTCATCCCTTTTTTGGATAGTTTAAATAGGATATGAGGGTGCAATCCTTGGATAGCAGCCGAGGGTGCAATTGGGGGGGATGGGGTGGTGCTTTCTGTTTCTTCTCTTTAGGTAGATTTAGAGGCAAAGAGATTATACAGGGGTTAAGGTGTTTGCCTTGTATGTGGCTCACCAGGTCCATTCCCTGGTATAATCCCATATATGACCTCCTCAAACTCTAGCCCCCCAAAAAAGGAAGGTAGATTCCCAGAGGTACCGATGAATCTTTTTGTTCTTGCTGTTTTGGGGGGAGTCACACCTGGTGATGCTCAGAGGCTATTCCTCACTCTGCACTCGGGAATTATTCCTGGTGACATATAGGACTGGACCACATCCCAGTCTGTTGCACGCAAGGCAAACGCCCTATCTATACCCCACTCTAGCCCATGATTAATCTTTTTTTTCTGAAAGGAGATAGTAAAACCAATAAATTTGGGTACCTCTGTTACTAGATGAAGTGGATATAATCATCACAGGTCTTAGATAAGAGAGAAAATCCTTCTGGGGGAGGGGGACAGACGCACTGACATGTGGGTAGAATCCAAGGACAGTGTGAGAGGTTACAGGCCAGGTCATGTGACAGAGACTCAACAAAAGGGCACGAGGTGTCATCCATTAGGAAAACCCCATTTTCTTTTCCTAAGCTCCAGTCTTCTGGTCCAAAAACTATTTTCCAGGAATAAGCTCCAGTCCATGGAGCTTCAGTGCTCCGGCTGCTCAGGACGTGACCCTCGGGCTTCCCACTCGCCATGGGTTGCATGTAACTCCTTCCCAGGTCCAAGTCTCCGGGCTGGGCTGGAGCACAGCATCACAGGGCAAGCCTCAGATGCATGGAGCCCTGGGCTCACCGTGAACAAAACCCACTGTTATGACTGAAACAAGAAAGCCAAGAGTTTCCTGAAATAGTCTAAAATTAGAAAGAAAGGGGGCAGGAGCTGGAGTGATAGCACAGTGGGTAGGGCGTTTGCCTCACATGTGGCCAACCCAGGTTTGATTCCCAGCATCCCACGTGGTCCCCTGAGCACCACCAGGGGTAATTTCTGAGTGCAGAGCCAGGAGTAACCCCTGTGCATTGCCAGGTATGACCCAAAAAGAAAAAAAAAAAAAGAAGGAAAGAAAGGGGCCCGTGAAGAAAAAAAACAAAAAACCCTTCTGATGAATCTTTTTGGCAGCTCGTATATTAAACAACATCAATTAAAATACAATTATTAATTTTATGTGAGCTGAAAATAGAGTTTTTGGTTTAGGGGCCAAACTCAGTCGTGCTCGGGGCCATTGGTAAGTTGGTGCCTGGGAAAGCATGCAGCACCAGGCATCAAGCACAGAGGTCCAGCTACAGCAGAGACTTCTGTCACATCGGTTTGTCAGTGCACATCTACTGTGGAATGTGACCAATGCCAACTGGAACATTTCATCCAAGTCTTGAGATGGAACATTTAAGACTTAACTTTAGGTCAAGTAAGAGTCAAAGGGAAATCCCCTGCTACATAAATTCATTTTGTGTCTGTATTTAGCTGATTCACGGAGAACTGGTACACAACTGCAGTACCCTATGGAGATGGTAGGGCTTGGGGCTTTATTTTTCCAAGTATGTAACTAGTCCATCACTCGGGTTTTTTTTTAAGAAGGTGGAGGCATACCTGGAAGCTCATGGAGGTCACTTTTAGGGTGGGAGGGGGAGGACACATATCCACAGTATAGGGATGGAGTAGGTCCTGATGCAAGCAAGCTCTCTAGTTCTTTGATACATCACATTGGTTCCTCCTCCCACCTTTTTTTTTGGTGTTTGTACTGGGGAGCTCAATCATTTGTATAAAAATTGAAAAGGTATTGATTTGTGTATGTGAGGCTCTGGATTTGATCCCTGGCACTACACACATAACAAATTTTAGAAGCATGTTTTTAGAACAGGGGACACGGGAGACCCTGTCATATAGGAGGACAAAAGTAGAAAGCAAAATTATTTCAAAATTATGGAAAGAATTGAACACAAACCAATTCTTTCCACCAGCCAAGATAAGTAGCCTTGCCAAATGCAAATTCTAATTAAGTATCTGTCTTCTTGTCACAGTCACTTACATGGCTTAAGGACTGCTGGAGGGCCGAAGAGATAGTACAGAGGGTAAGGTGCTTGCACTCCATGTGGTGCCCCAAGTCAGCCAGGAGTGATCCCAAGCACAGAGCCAGAAGTTGGCCCTGAGCATCACAGAGTGTGGCCCCCAAACAAAAACAAACCAATGAAAAGAATTTCTTAGTCTTTTTTACCACGTGTCTGAATCTCACTTTAACCTATCAGTGATTTAACCTGGCACTTTGTTCTTCATACTGAATTTTATTAAATTCATTTTAAAAAGAGCAAAAAGCCACTCCATTTACCTAGTAAATAAATACAGCGAGTAGGCCATTTTGGACATGCTCCGTCCGCATCGAACAATCTCATTCTCCTGGTCTTCCCACTTCTCAATCTCACAGTTGGCGTCAGAGGTGAGCAAACCCAGCTTGAGGCCCAGCTTTGCTACCTTGGCTTGCTCCTAGAGAAGGACATTTTAATCACGACAATTAGTCATTACCCATGGGAAAGGAAGATGGAAGCAAGCCTGTAACAAAGAGTAAGTTCTTACCTCAGAGTCAGGCTTTTCTGGCTTTAAGGATTTCAGGTTTGCATTATTCTTCTGTGACAATAAAAAAGATTAGGAGAGCTTAAAATGCAGGATATTTCATTGGGAGGTGATAGAATATTAATAGAAGGTATAGCAGAGTCCTTAAAGTGTCAGAGAAGTAATTTAATTTAAGCATTTCAATAGCTACTCAAAGTCTATTCAGGTAAACGGTAACTAACTGCCAGAACACCAGTGCTGTAGTTCAGCTCTGAACAGCCGGTCAGCACTCTGGGGTCAGAGAAAGCACAGCCTATTAGAAAGCTCTAGAGACTCTAATAGTCTTCTCAGGATCTAGCTATTAAACCCTTAAACCTTCCTGGCCCCTCTGTTAGATGAGTCTTATAAAATGTCATGATCATCACTGCAAAATCACTTGCAATCCCGTTGCTCATCTATTTGCTCAAGCGGGCACCAGTAACGTCTCTCATTGTGAGACTTATTGTTACTGTTTTTGGCATATCCAATATGCCACGGGTAGCCTGGGAGGCTCTGCCAGGCGGGCTCGATACTCTCGATAGTTTGCCAGGCTCTCCGAGAGGAGCGGAGGAATTGAACACGGGTTGGCTGTGTGAAAGGCGAATGCCCTACTGCTGTGTTTAGTTGCTAAAATACAGAAATCCAAAACCTTATACCTCTTCACAACAGGTATGACTCTAGTGGGGAACTCCTAACAATAATAGTGAGGTTTTTGCGGAAATATTGAATGTAACCAAAGTAAAGTGAAATTTATCAGTTCAGAGGGAGGGGGGTGGGATGGGAGGTATACTGGGTTTTTGGTGTTTTAATTTTTTTTTTGGTGGTGGAATATGGGCACTGGTGAAGGGATGGTTGTTTCAGCATTGTATAACTGAGACTTAAACCTGAAAGCACTGTAATTTTCCACATGGTGATTCAATAAGATAAAAATAAAAATTTTTAAAAAAAAGCTATTCTGGGGTCCGAGTGATAGAACAGTGGGGAGAGTATTTACCTTGCATGTGGCTGACCTGGTTCAATCCCTGGTAGCCTATATGGTCCCCTGAGCACTACCAGGAATAATTCCTGAGCCTAGAGCCAGGAGTAACCCCTGAGCATCGCTAGGTGTGACCCAAAAAGGAAAAAAAAGCTATTCTTTGTTAGTTCTCTACACATTCGTAATGCAGTGACTCTGGAATGCAATTCTTTTCAGCAACCTGTCCTTTGAGGACTAAATGTCAGCATGCTAGTTTCTTTGACATTCTGATTCCTTATCCTATATCCCATGGTATACAAGAGAGTCTATTTAGAATTTAATATTTGTTTGGTTTTAGGGTCATATGCAGCAGTACCAAAGGCTTACTGCTGGCTCCGTGCTCAGGAGTCACTCCTAGTAGGACTCAGGGACCCATTTGCATTGCCAGGAATTGAACCCAGGTCAGCTGCATGCAAGGCAAGTACCTTACCCACTGTACTATCTCTCTGGCTCCAGGATTAAGTAGTTGAACAAGCATGTTTGCTGAGCCCCAAGCAAAACAGTAAGATGCCTTTCCTGTAGGCTCTCTGGAACACAGAGTATGTTTCCCCTACTAGTGGAGAAAACTGTGCACTAGTTAGGGCATCCTACTGGTCCACCAATACCTCTTTACTTGGAAAATAGAAAACACTGCTGATGCTTTTTTGCAAAATATATTCCCAAGGTCGCTGGAGTTAGCTCCGTGGCTGGGTGTTCCACTCACTCTGCTGCCCGGATAGGGCAAGAAGAGCTCATAAGAGCTGGCCAGTGGAGATAAGGGTCTTTTTCTGCTTTATAATAAAGAAAAGGAATACTTTGTTTACCCTACACATGGCGTAGTCACATGTGTCCACAAATTATAGCTTAAATTAAAGCAAGATGCTCATATGGCAGCTTCAGATACTGGTCATCGGCCAGTGTCCCCGTGGCCTCCTGTATGCTGCCTCCTTCGTTAGCACCATGACTGTTTCTCACCAGTGAGACTGACTGCCACCAATTTTGCTGCAGGACAGAATAGTCTCAGTTCTGTTCCTTCTCTATCATAGAGGCTATATGTGCTCATTTAATATTGTCTCCAGGGGATTTTTTTTCTAGTGCTTTTACTATGAAAGAGAAGTTAGAGGGCAGAAAATAAACATAGGGAAACTATAAAAGATATACACAAAATCAGGAACTGTCTCATGTTCAATGGAAAATAGAGATGAAAAATGACCTCTTAAACTGGTTTCTCCTTCTCAGCACACCCAAAGGTTTCCTTAGCCCACTAGACCGTAAAGCACTTTGGAAAGTTAAGAAAACTCTTTCCTGAGTTCTGTGGACTGTGGTCCAAACAACAAAACCAAAGAACACTCCCAAGGACTTGGAGGTTTATTTTATTTAAATTTTTATACCCAATCTCATTCTTTTAAAATTCAGTTGTTTTGATTATCTCCATTTTTAAATTCTGATTCAAGTGTTTTACAAATGCCAAGAGATATAACCATCTTAATCATGCAACCAAGTTTGCCATCTAGTGGACAATATTTTGGAATACAGTCAGATGCATCCACGGGAAATGGAACATTACAAATAGTCTGCACTTTGATCCCAAGGTTTATCCCTCTATCCCCAACCTCCCAAACTCAACGCAAATAAGTACAAGAAGTACAAGTACCGTATGCATCGCTACTCAATTATCCTGGACAATAAATATTTTTTATCTTAACTATTCACCTAGTAGTGTCAGCTATTGGGAAGGGGTGACAACAGGCAGCAAAAGCAAAATTCAGATGTTGAACAAAAATATTCTGAAATGTTCAACACTCTTCTACTTACCAGTGTCTTTGGAAGTGAAAGGTATCCATACTTCTCTCCTACAAATAACACATGTAACTTGAAACAAACTTTCTATTTGCATATTTCTATTATTCTATTGAAATATTCCAATTTAATTTGGACTGTTATTCAATGAAAATGAATATCAGTATATTCTTTTTAAATAATTCATCTACTAATGACATGCTCTTCAGAAATAAAATTGTCATTTGATGAACATGAAGACTATCAACATCACATCTCCATGGCACCATCATGGTGATTCCCTATTTAATTTCCTCCAGTGCTATTATAAACCACAGAAGTATATAATAATTTCCAAAATAGGAAATATAATGCTAATTATTAATTTGAATATAATTATAATCAATATTATATGCTCAAATTATATTAATTATATACTTGCTACTTCTATACAAATCTTTATCATTGGTTAAAAGCAGAATAAGAATATATTGACTTAGTAATTTTTAGTTATTATATCAAATTTGAGCAGTAGCATAACAAAACAAATTTCTATCTCCAGTGAAAATATGTTATGCACATTAGCAATAACTAGGAAAATAGGAGTATCTGGGAAAACTCTATTTGCTACAGGTATTAGATAGAGAAATGTTTTCAAAGCACTGTCCTAAGTACTTTGTCCTAAGTGCACTATCCTGAGTATTCCTGAGTGCTTTGTTTATCAACATCACAATTGTGTCATCTTCATTTCTGAATATACACTTTCTAAGAAGTTCACAAGTAAATCTGAAAGATCCTCTCATCTTTTGGGATACTACAGTTATTTCTAAATGAAAATTAGAAATTCAGTTCTCATTTTCAGTATCTCAAGCTTTCGTGCATCTCTACAAACTAAATCTAATTTCCCAAATACAGAAAAGTTCAGGGACCCAAACAATTGTTACTCAGTAGAGCGCTTGCCTTGAGTGCAGTCAACCTGAGTTCAATCCCTGGCGCCCCATACGGTCCCCCTGAAAAACACTGCCAGCATCCATCCCTGAGCACCACCAGGTGTGGCCCAAAAACTTCATTATCTCACTGCCACCAGTGCCACCAAAGAGGAAATAATTCATTTTATTAATCCCTACTAGGAGTTCTTGTAATTAATTTAGCATATTTGGGAGGGGCTGAGGTACTTTGGGGGTCCTTAAGAGGTACTACATGACATGATCAATCAGAAGGAAATTCATGGCCCTCACCCACATAAAATTAATCACTATGGGGCCAGAGAGATAGGGTGCTTCTCTTGCATGCGGCTGACCCAGGTTCAAATCCCTGGCACCACATATAGTCCCCCTGAGCCTCACCATGTGCAAACGGAGAGCATAAAGCCAGGAGTAAGGCCTGAGCACTGCCAGGTATGGCTCAAAAACAAGCAAACAAACAGACAGACAACAAAAACTAACCCCTGGAAATAGACAGGATATCAGTTAGAGTATGACTCTAACCTGACCCTGGTGGTCCTCTCAAATTCTTCCTTACTTCCACATTGGATACATCAACACATCCCGCCAATACTCCTTGTGAAATCCTTCTTAAACCAGTCCTCTTGTCCTTATTTCTATTCTCCTCACCCCATCGTTTCAGGTCTAAGTGGATCACCCTCCTGTTCCAGACTCCTGGGCTCATGTTTATCCAAAATTATGTCCCTCTTCCTCTACTCCCCATTTGAGTAAACCTCATCGATCCCATCTGCCAAGTGAAAAACTGGTGCAGAGCTATGGAGAAGGGAAACCATGGATGGAAGAACGGTAGATTTGAAACTGAAATCTAAATTAGAATTCTTGGCAGAAGACTTCATGTTTTTTTGTTTTGTTTTGTTTTTTGCTTTTTGGGTCATACCCAGTGATGCACAGGGGTTCTCTTGGCTCTGCACTCAGGAATCACCCCTGGCAGTGCTCAGGAGACCATATGGGATGCTGGGAATCGAACCTGGATCAGCCACGTGCAAGGCAAATGCCCTACCCACTATGCTATCACTCCAGCCCCTTCATGTATTTTTAAAGCCATACAATCCACAATCATTGTTGGAGTGTAGCTCTAACCATTTTAGGATAACATTGGTTTGTCCTTCCTCCCTTGACACAGGGAGCTTAGGTTTAAGCACTCTAGAGACACTCTCATTCCTCTATCTGTAAACTCTTCTCTGTGCTCTCCTCCCCAACCAGTCAATCACCTTTTCCCCTAATCAGATTCTGTTAGCTAGTAAGATCAGATCCTTCTAAGGACATTGAACTTGTATTGTAAGTTAAATATTGCTTTTCTCACTTGCATAGTTTATCTTAAAGCAATGTCCTTTCTGTATGAACACAGGAAGACAGTTAATATTATGCTTTTGTAACTTGGGAGCTCATTGACTCCAAATAATATTTACTTCTGGGCATCTGCTTTCTCAACTCAGTTGCCCTTAGTTCCTAGCACCCCAAAAGCGGGGTCCTGATGAGGGACTGAAAGGACCCAGGAAAAGCTGTGAGCTACCCTGGCATCAAAATGGGCCAGGCCAAAGTGCCACAATACTCAACTGTAAGTTGAGGGCATGATCATGGACAATGCTATCATGATCCAAAGGTAACGATGAGATTAGGACCCCGCTTGGGTTAGGAAGATTAACTTGGCCTGAGGACTAGTCTGGAATGTGTAGTGAGATGTCCTCAGGAAGAACCAAACTTTAAGTTTATATATCTTACTGTGCTCATACAAAATGACATTGCTAGAAATATTAGAAGTAGATTTACTACAACTATTTAAGTGGATTACTAGCTTAGGAAAGAAGAAAGTGACGCACCCTTATTTGGATCCCACCCTTGATGAGATTTCCTAGTAATCTGGAATAATCTCCTTAGATGGGATTTTGACTTTGAGGAGTGGTCTTACCTCTCTTTGTTGATTTGTGATTGCTATATAAACTAAGACTGTAAGATCTGAGGGGGAGAGACAGAATCAGAAGGGGAATGGAGATTGGAATAAACTGCAGTTGATACGGACCAGCCTGGCACTCCTTCCTTCCTTCGCCTGCCCATCTCCATCAGTCTTGCTGGGGTGGGGGGAGCGGCATGAGACTACTGAACACGAGCGGTGGTAGAGGTAGAGCCCCGCTGCCCTTTGTGAACACGCAAATCATAACTCCCCATATCATTCTGCTGAGGAATCTTTCTAAAAACTGAAGGAAATTCGGCTTCCCTAAAGGAGTGATAGAACCTACAAATTATGAGAAAAGGCAAAATTCTGACATTTTTGTTTTGTCTGTGATAAGTTCTACTTAGTTGTTTGGTTTTAAGGGACAGTCTTGACTGTGCTCAGGGATTGCTCCTGTCATTACACTCGGGGATCGCTCCTGGCAGGGCTGAGCGGCCATATGGGATATGGGATGCTGAGCTTTGAACCTGCGTCAGCCGCCCACAACCCACTGTGCTATCTCCCCAGCCCTAAGTTCTTTTCTTCTTCTACTTTTGGGTACTGGGCACACCTAACAGTGCTCAGGGACTACTCCAGGCTCTGGGCTGGGGGGCTGCTCCTGGCAGTGTTTCGGGGCACGATACAGTGCCAGGCCCCAACCTGAGTTTCCTACATGCAAAGCATGTGCTCAGACTGTTGCACTGTGTCTCTAATTTTTTTTTTTATCCTAAACATATGAATTCAACACTAGGGAAAAGTAGATTATTTTTTCTATTCTGGTTCATTATAATATGATGATCATGGCTTCCTTAGAGGCTCTGGTCAAAAAGCAGGATTGTATGAAGGCAGAAAAGCAGGAAGAGAAGCATTAAATTTTGAACAGTGAAACAATCCTAAAAGGCTCTGTTGGAAAATCTGAGTCTCTTAGGATAGAAGGGACAATGATTTAGATTTCAGACTACTTTAAGAATGGGAGCACTAAAGTTCCCTCTAACTAACTGGTTGTTTCATTGATAATTGAAAACATTCCGCAATTTTCCGAGAGTTACTATATACAGAGCACAGCTAAGGTGACTAGGATGCTAGGATACAGTAACACCTTTTCAGTAACAGTTGAAACATTATTATATCTATACACAGTAACTGAGAGAAATCAGGATCTGAGGAATAGACTCATCCTTTGAGTGGAAAGCAGTAGGCAGATACAATGTTAGGTTAACAGGCAGCTGGGTCCACACAGAATAGGAAGAATGACACTGCAGCCTAGTCTAGGTACATCACAATGGCCAACCCATTCTTAATGGGAAAAAATACTATTCTCATGAACTTAATGATAAAGTTCAGGGCAAAGAAACTACTTAATCAACCCCATCTCAATTAAGCCCATATACGGACAGTTTCTAAAGAGAGGACTGTCCCATCATCAAATGCAAAAGAATTTCCATCCAGACCTAAGGAAGATTAAGAAACCCTTATTTTTTTGTTTTGTTTTTTGGACCACACTTGGTGGTGCTCAGGGCTTACTCCTGGATTGGCACTCAGGGATCACTCCTAGAAGTGCTTATGGACTAAGTGAGATGCCAAGGATTAAACCCAGGTTGGCCACATGCAAGGCAAATACCCTACACACTGTACTATCATTCTAGCCTCACCTGATTTTTTTTTCTTTCTTTTCTTTTCTTTTCTTTTCTTTTCTTTTCTTTTCTTTTCTTTTCTCTTTTGTTGGTTATCTAAACATTCAACTTGGTAGTGAAAGAACCATAGTGACCACATAATGTAGTGCAAAAATAAGTAGAGGATTCTCTTCTCTCAATCTTGCCTATAGTAGGTGTCAGAATACAGCATTGAGAAAGACTGGGAGATCAGGTGTGAGGTCAAAATAAGAGAAAAGATCAAGATCAATTAGCAATGACTTTTATAGAGCAAGAGTGAGTGCATTTGCTATGTATTTGCCACTCTTATCTATTCTAACCTTCTTATTCAAGGATGAGAAACAGGGATGGAGACTAAAGGACTTATTTGATGTCACATAGTGGGGGGGGGAAAGCACCTGCCACCACTTCTTATACTACACAGACCAGGATACATTATTTTATGTTGGTCCTCTGAGATAAAGACATTGAAACTCAAGAGACCAGGTAATATGCCCAGGTTTCCATTACTAAGTGATTATTATACTTGGTTATAAGGTCTGCGATAGTGCTATGCTCAGCTGCCAAGTGTGGACCCAAGAATCCAGTTTTCTGGTCATGGCTTACTTGTTCTATAATCCCTCAATAGCTGAAGATAAAGATCTCTCAGTAGTTTCTGCAGTGTTTGGGGAGGGGGGAAAAAACCAGGACTCAGAACTGCAAATGTGAGTACTTTTCAGAGAGCTAGTACCTTCTTCTGAGAATACCTTAGGGTCAAAGTAGAGTTTAACTGAAGGAAAAAAGAGCCTGGCTGACAAAACTTCACCTTTGGTATGACTGAGACCACATTAACACATTAAGAGTTCCAGTTTTCTGTAGCTTACTCACTATGGGACTCTCAGCATATTAACTTTTTTTTTTTTGCTTTTTGGGTCACACCCGGCAATGCACAGGGGTCATTCCTGGCTCTGCACTCAGGAATTATGGAATTACCTCTGGTGGTGCTCAGGGGACCATATGGGATGCTGGGAATCGAACCCGGGTCGGCTGCATGCAAGGCAAATGCCCTACCCGCTATGCTATCACTCCAGCCCCTCGACATATTAACTTTTATCAGCTTAATTTTCATCAAAAATGAAATGTGACAAGAAATACCACTTTCACAAGGTACAGGGAGTTGACATGCATCCCACACTTATCAAAAGCATTGTACAAATACTTCTCAACAATGACACTCTGTCAAGCTACTGTTATTTTTACATCTCTCTTTTTTGTTTACTGGGGTTTTTTTTGTTCTGTTTTGCTTTTCTGGGTCACACCTGGTGATGCTCAGGGTTTATTCCTGGCGCTGCACTCAGGAATTACTCCTAGCAGTGCTTGGGAGACCATATGGGATGCTGGGGATCAAACCCATGTGCAAGGCAAATGCCTTCCCTGCTGTACTATTGTTCTGGTCTTTACATATCTCTGGTCACCATTTTTACACACATGGACCCAATCAGCGAGAGGCCTTTATTTTTCATGGACCACCCCGAATATTTTTCAAAGATCCTAACTTCAGCGGCAGAAAACAAGGCTCCGGGGGAGTGCAGAAAAGGAGCACCGCCTTAGTGTGATGAGAGCAATCTTTCAGAGGGTGCAGATTCCCCACTGGGAAGAGAGGGGGCTGCCTTCATACAGAGACACCAAGGGCAGGCTCTCTTCTGCTGGGCACAGTACAAGGGATCCTCTCGTAGGGCACCAGAAGGCTGGTCCCCTAAGCCCCTGTGGGAGCTAGGGAAAGGAGACAGGGAGACGAACTTCAGAAAGCAGGAGACTCAGAGGCAGAACTGAACCCAAGTTTTCTCGTGGAGCAATTTCACTTCCCACAGGCAATGACAAGATGCTACTGCTGCTGCCAGAAGTGACATTTGGAGAGAACTTATTCTTTCCAGGTGCATGAGTTCAACCTATTTCTGGCACCTCCACTTATGAAGAACTTAAGTCATGACTGCCCCCTTTGGTGAATGTGAGACCTGAAGCACAGACAGATTCAGGACGTGGCAGAGGCGGCCGCTGCACTTCTCTGCTTAGAACCAATGTCCACCTGTGCAGTGTTGTCCCCAGACGTGAGATGGTCTCTCAAATTCCAGGGGAAAGGAGGACCCTCCTAAGAGGACGTGGACCCTGGCTGGCTGGTCGGAAGGACACAGCTGTCTCTATGGAGACCGTGTACCAACCTGTATCCGCTATTTCAAGTAGCTCCTGGCACTTGGGCCCAGGCCACTCCATGTCACTCTCTCAGGCAGAGAGTAATGGTCACATGGCAGTTCTATTTCTTGAGGGAGCAGGGGGATAACTAATATAAAAGTTCCTTTTTAAAAACCAGAAATCCTCACTTTGCATATAAGTGGATCAACATGGAAAGTATCATGCTAAGTGAAATGAGCCAGAAAGAGAGGGACAGACATAGAAAGATTGCACTCATCTGTGGAATATAAAATAACAGTAGGAGACTAATACCCAAGAATAGTAGTATATAATACTAGAAGGTTGGCTCCATAGCTTGGAGGCTAGTCTCACACGCTGGGGGAAAGTCATCCCAGATAGAGAAGGGAATACTAAGTAAAATGTGATTGGAAATCCCGTGCAGGAAGGGAGATGCGTGCTGAAAGTAGACTAGAGACTGAACAGGATGACCACTCAATACCCCTATTACAAACCACAACACCCAAAAGGAGAGAGAAAGAACAAATGCCCTACTGCAGAGGCAGGGTGGGGTGGGGGGATGGGATAGGGGGGTCAGAGGGATACTGGGTTCATTGGTGGTGGAGAATGGACACTGGTGGAGGGATGGGCTCTCGAACATTGCATGAGGGAAAACAAGCACAAAACTGTGTGAATCTGTAACTGTACCCTCACTGCGACTCACTAATTAAAAAATAAATAAATTTTTAAAAAATAGAAATCCTCTAAACAGAGAAAAGACATACCGAAATGGTGAAAAATCAAAATGCTAGAAAGATATGAGGAAAAAGACTCCAGCCCTTGGTCACAGAGAGGAGCACAGGGTGAGGACCGAGGGCCATGGAAGGAGCACAGGTGGTGACCCTTTAGCCCATCCCTGCGCTCTTAGGAAAGCAAGCCCTGGCCCAAGCCTGAAGGGGAGGATGCGAGAAACCCGTGTGAGATGGAACGCTGCTCAGAAAGAGGAAGACCAGCTGGCTGGGCAGAGCCTCTGCACGCAGAGCTGCTCCTCTCAGTGTGGCTCCCCGCACACACGCGGGCTCTTCCGTCATCCCAGACAACAGGGGGCCTCTCGGCCGCCCCATCCAGCTGGCCCTGAAGAAGAGACAGGCAGGGCATCCCCACGCCCACAGCTCAAAGATGCACTGACTTTGGCCAGTGTTCCCCAAAGGCTTTGTGCACTGGCAGGAGCACCCAGGATCCCTCATCCTAAGAACTTCTCAATTAGAAAACAGTGTTCACGACTTGCAGGGAGAGGGGGCGGGCCTGTCTGAAAGAGTTGAGCTAGAGAACGCCTTGGGGCTCTCAGCCAGCCATGTGGGTACCCAGGCTCCCCAGACCATGCCATTAGTCCCTCAACAATTCCTCCGGGGACCAGGGTCATGAACCAGTGGAAGGACACTTCACTTGCATGTGGCCCTGGTTCAGTCCCGGGCACCACCCGGTTACTCTGCATAGTCAGGAGCAATCCCCAGTCACTGAACAAGGAGCAGCTTCCAAGCACTGCTGTGTGTGACCCTGAGAGAAAATAAATAACTCCTCCAGTAAGTTGATCTTCTTTTTTTTTTCCCCTGGCGGGGGTGGGGCATACTCTGAGATGCTCACAGGTTACTCCTGGTTCTGTACAAAGAAATTACTCCTGGTGCCCAGGGGACTATACGGGATGTCAGAGATCAAACCCGAGATTGCTGCGTGCAAGGCAAGTGCCCTACCTACTACTCACTTCAGCCCCAGCTTTCTTCTTTAAATATAGATAAATATACTGATAAATGGATGAACATGGAGAGTATCATGCTGAGTAAAATGAGTCAAAAGGAGAGGAACAGATAAAGAATGACTACACTCATTTGTAGAAAATATACGTATGCATATATGTATATATACATATATATTAAGGACTAGAAGGAATAGTCAATGGTTAGAAGCTTGCCACAAGTGTGGGGGGGAGGGGCAAAGGGAAGTTAAGATAGAGAAGAGACTAGTATGAAAAATAGTTAGAAATGATCACTCTGGACAAAAACTGAGTGTTTAAAGTAGGTGAAGGGATGTAAAGATAACCTTCTAGTATCTGTACTGTAAGCCATAATGCCTTGAGTGTGGTGGTGGGGGGAAGAGAGTGAGAGACAGAGAGAGACAGAAAGACAAGAGGCAGGCGTGGGGGGAAAGGAAACTGGGGACATTGGTGATGGGAAATGTACACTGGTGAAGGGACGGATGTTGGAACACTGTATGACTGAAACCTAACTTTGTAACTGTATCTCACTGTGATTGCATTTTAAAATAATAAAATAATAAATAAATCGTGGATGAATGTGTCTTTACCTTTTATATCGTTTGTTCTGGAGGTCATCCCTGGAAGTGCTCAGAGGCTCCTCTCAAAGTCTACCTTCAGCTCACATCTGGGGGAACAGGTGCTGCCAGGGGCCCAGGCATGCAGAGTACAGATGTGTGCTGTCTCCCAGTGCGTTACTGCCCCAGCCCCTACGGTACAATCTCCTCAGAGGCTGTGAGGTCACGGCCATGATACTCAAAGGCTAGTTCTGGCTCTGTGCTCAGAAATGACCTCTGGGAGTGCTCCAGAGACCCGATATGGTGCCAGGGATTCAAACCCAGAGAGACAGGATGCAAAGATAGTATCGTAATCTCTGTACTATCTCTCCTGCCCCTCTGACTTTACCTCTTATTTGTTATCCTATTTGGGGTGAGTTTGGGGCCATACTCAGTGGTGCTCAGGGCTTACTCCTAGCTCTCTGTTCAGGGGTAACTCCTTGGTGGCACTCTGGAGACCATAGGGGGTGCAGGGGATTGAACCTGGGTCAGCTGTGTGCAAGGCAAGTGCCCTATTTGCTGTGCTATCTCCCCAGCCCCTGATTTTACCTTTTAGTACATAAAACCCGCTGCACATCAAAATCCACATGACTGAACATAGCAAATGAAGATGATATATTGTTCAGACTCACTGTCACAGAAACCTTCCAATGTAGAAACATTAGTATGATTTAAATGATTCGATAGCCCAAATTTTCTTAACCAGTAAGCATTTATCCTAAATGTTTTACAAATACAAAATGTATCAATGTTCATAGTCAATAAAAATAAAATGTAATTTAATATTACTGGAATTTAAATGACATCACTTTAAAAAAACTAAGCATGCTTGATGCCAATAGAAGCCATTCAAAGGTAAAATTAGAAAAAACACAAAAACAAATGATAAGACAACACAGTACAATGAGAAATAAACTAAACTGCCAGTTGACATTAAAATAAAGAGCCAAAATGATGCCTTCCTGTGCATTCTATGGTGCTATTCTACATGTTGCAGAAATCCCAGTGAACTTACCCACCACAGGAAATAGTCCAAGATTATGTGGTCATCAAGGAAAGATTCCATTTAAGTGGAAGGAAAGCAATTCAAAAATGAAATAACCTACATTCATTTCAGTATAAAGTTAGTAAAATTGAATCAGAATGATTACCATAAAAGAGGCTCTACATTAAAGACTAAACATAATTTAGAAGAAATATAAAAAGGACAATTTCAATAAGGAAATTGGAAAGTTTACATTAATTCAAAGAAATCTACTATACTGCTATATAACAAATTTTACTCCTCGGTAACTAAATAAAGGATAAATACTAATTTTCTTTTTGTGTGTGTGGGAGATAACTTACTATAAAAATAACTTCATCTGGGTTATTACAAGACAATTTGTCATGTATTTGGAGTTTGACACAAAAATACTGATAGAATTACATTACGATGTAACATATTTCAGTATATGGACAGTTTCTCACCTCGTCTTCCTTCAAACACATCATTGATTTCTCTTAGAAGTGTTGACATGTCATTGATTTGGGATTCCCAAGCTTCACAAAATACATCTAAGTTTTCTTTAGCAATTTTACTAGATGGATGTAACGTCAGTGTTTCAGCAGCCGAAATTATCTACAAAACACAGAGGTGAAGGTCAAAGCATTAGCCTGCAGAGTCACACTGGAGAGCAAACCCATGTTCGCACCAACTCAGAGAGTAACAATGCAGTAACTTCCATGACGTCAGTTCTCTATTGGGGATTGTGGTGATACATAGGAGAACCACACTCACTGCTTCTTATAACAATTTTATATACAGATAAATAGTATACTTTAGTATGTTTCAGGAGAAACCTGACCCTGAAAGGGCCTCCAATGTGGCATCGGAGGGAAGGCCGAGAAGAGAGAGACTTCTAAAACCCCAGGGATAGGATGAATGTAGAGGTTACTGAGACCGCTCGAGCAACTCGACGATTAACGGGATTTCGTGATTCATGATAGTATGTTTCACTGGATACAAAGCTTTATTCAGGAAGCATTTATCCTCAGGCAAGAAAAACTATTTCAACAGAATGACTCCACAGTATAACTGAGAGCTGTGCTCAAGTAGAGAGTTGTCTGTAGCAGTCACAGCGAGTGAGGAGTAATAGTAGTAGTAGTAAAGCTAGTATTGGTAATGACAGTACTAGTGACTACATTGTTGGCAAAGGTGGTAGTAGTAGTACCAGGGGTACAGTAAGAGTGGCAGGACAAATGATGAGAGCAGAGCTAGACAGGTAGGTAGCAGTAATAACAGAGTTGGGAGTGGCAGTAGTAGTGGTAATAATGATAGTAGCTGTGGTAGTAATAGTAGTGGTATTAATAGTGGCAGTGGTAGCAGTTCTAGTAATGACGGTAGTCATGGTAGTACTGGTACTCATGTGTATCAAATTTCAGGAAGTTCTGTTTAGCTGATGAAGCTCATCAGTCAAATTTTTCAGCCAAAATTTGGTTGAACTGTACCGACTGCTCATTCAATAGAATACACAAAGATCCAGGAGCAGAAATTTGGAGTTCAGTTTTGATAAGTGCATTATAGCTTTCTTCCCCTTTATTCCATTCACCTCTGATTCAGAGGCAAGGGCGGGGTCTGTCCAGGCTTCACAGCTTCAGCAACTGAGGGCATAAATATTCTAAAAAATCGAGGAGGAGACGGGTGGTGGGGGTTAGGTGGAGGCTGGGTTGGGTGGTCACCAGAAAAGGTAGTATGCCAGTCAACGACTGAAGAAGGAGGGAGAGACATGGAAATGTTCTTTGAAAGGGGAGCACTTCTGATGTGTCTGAGGAACAGCCAATAGCCCAGTGTCACCGGATTGACCTGGAAAGAAAGGAAGATCGCCATGGCCATGTGAGGGAGAAACATAAACAGCAAGCACTTTCTTCTGAACAAGTCACTGCAGAGCTTGCAGAAGACGGCTCTGGGGGGGGGGAGTCCCAAGGCAAGCTCAGTGGTCAAGGACTTGCCTAGCAAGCACGAGGCGGCTCTGAGTTTGGTGCTCAGCATCATCCCAAATGCACCAAGCACAATCTCCACCACATTATTGTTTTGGGTCCCCAGTGCAGAGAAATGCGTGTGATCTCTAGCACACCCACAACCAAGTGTGTGCAAGGTCTGGTGCAACCCCCAGGGGGGCACCCCAATCAAGTGTGCGCCCTCAGGGAGCCCTGAAACCGGAAAAGTACGTGAGCAGCACAAGTAAAGCTAGGACTCTGGCAGGCGCGTGTGCAAGCACAGTAAGCATGTGTGTGAGGGCAGCGGGAACCCAAACCACGCGTGTGCGTGAGACTCCAGACGTCACCACAACAAACGGGAAGGGAGCGGGGACCAGTTTTGAAATTTTTAGGGAGACATAAATAGCAGAAGCCAGATATGGTCAGAGTCATGCTACCTTCAGAGTCAGAACCAGGCGCTCCTCCCGGGAGGTCACAGTACCCAGGCAGGGGGTTGGACAAGCAGCGGGCAACTTCAGAGAAGGTGAGCCATGGCTTGTCACCAAACTACAGGCTAGCTGCCCTCTCGGCTGGGAGCTGTGTGCCAAGTGTTCAACTGGGCCCTGGATGGTATCGAACGTTGTAAAGGAAATATGAAAGTGAGACAGATGGTGGGGTCAGCGGAGTGCCAGGAGAGCAGTAGTCAGGAAAATGTCAGGACCTTTGTTTATTTTAATAGCTCTGACCTCCAGGTACGCGTGACTGTTTACATCTTCCTTTCGCAGAATTTGTCATGATGCCACCAAACAACCTGCCATTGACCTTACCTGCTGGCCCGTCACCTGAAAAGTCTCCTCTGCGTGTAACGAGGTGATTTCCAGAGGCTCTGTTCCAGACACGTGCCACAACAACCGACAGGTCTGTGGGAAAACAATCCTAGAGTTTCACTTCTGTAGACTTTTTTAACAGCACACAATATTATCTGGGGGAAGGGAGGACCTCCCAGGGAATATTCGAGCTACACCTGGCCGAGTTCAGAGGGATGTGCGGTGCCAGGATCAAAGCCAAGCCTCTCTCTGTGTTAGGCATTCCCTCCAGCCCTGCAAGCCATCTCCCTGGCCCTTATATAGTATTATCAATGTTGGATAAAGAAAATAAAGCTTCACATAAAAAATATTATTAGAGGGCTGGAGTGATAGCACAGGGGTAGAGTGTTTGCCTTGCACGTGGTTGACCCGGGTTTGATTCCCAGCATCCCATATGGTCCCTTGAGCACCACCAGGGGTAATTCCTGAGTGCAGAGTCAGGACTGACTCCTGTGCATCGCCGGGTGTGACCCAAAAATCAAAATATATATATTATTAGAACATTGTTACTAAATCAAACCTAACTTATTTGTTACATTAAAACACATTAAGTGTGTACACTATTGAGAAGTTTACTATAATACTATATTGGTTACCAACAGATTCTCTAGAAAGGAGAAGGTATACCCCCACCCTCCCCTGGCCCCGCCCAAACTCCACCACCAAAAACAGACTTAAAACAATTGTCATTAAAGCAGCAATGACTTTTTCCAAGACCTGTGACTGAACATTTCTGAGCGAGCTAAAGAGATAGCTCAAAGAGCCAGTGTACACGCTCTGCATGCATAAGACCCTGAGTTTGGTACTCAGTCGTTATGACATGAGTCCCTGACTCCAAGCACTGTGAAAAACCTCAAAAATAGTCAAATAATTAAAAAAAATAAGTGAGGTGAGCTAAACTTCATCAGAGTACTCAAGACTATACTCCCCATTAACAAACACGCCCCTTCAAGTCAAGAAATGGTCTTAAGCCTGGATTAGGCAATACTGATGTAATATACTCTAGTAGGGAAACTTAGAACAGTAAAGAAGGAAATAAACCATTTACTAAGATTTGCTGCAAAATTCCTGTAGTCAGAAGGTTTACCTTTAGTCATAATATCTACATTATGTCATAATTTAGTTTAAATGACATAATTTAAATGACAAAATATGACTAAAAATAGTCATAATTTAAAAATTAACAGCACTGAGAAATGGGGGGGATTGAAGGAAGGGGTCACAAGGCACAAAACTCCAGTCATAAGAAAACTAAGTTCTTGAGCTTTAGTGTAAAACATGATAAAGCTTTTGCCTTTTTGGAAGTTGTTAAGAAATTAGGTCTTGGGGCCAGAGTGATAGTACAGTGGGTAGGGCATTTGCCTTGCTGACCGGAGTTCAAGCCCCAGCATCCCATATGGTGCTACAAGTACCGCCAGGAGTAATTCCTGAGTGCAGAGCCAGGAGTAATCCCAGAACATCACTGGGTGTGACCCAAAAAGCAAAAAGAAAAATTAAAAAAAAGAAATTAGGTCTTAAAAGTTCTCATTAGAAAGAAAAAGATTTCCTCAGCTAAATAAGATGGAAGACATTAACATAATGTGGTAATTGCTACACATTTATACATATGTAAAATTATTATGCTGTACACCTTAAATATATACACACTACAATGCCAATTAAATTATTCTTTAAAAAAAAAAGTAAGATGGTCACAGAGATGGTACAGGGGTTAAGGAGCTTGTCTTAGATGCAGTCAAATCCAGTTTGGACTCCACCACTGCAGATGGTCCCCTCAGTATCATCAGGGACTGATCCCTGAGCACAGAGTCAAGAGTAAGCCTTGAGCATAGCTGGATGCAGTCCCAAAACAAAATCAAGACTAAACAAAATCAAAATGCAATAAAACAAAACTTTAAAAAAAACAAACAAACATCATCTCTACTTTAAAATGGAGCTGCATTGCCAGAATCTGGAAAAAATCTGAGTGCCCGAGAACAGATGACTGGTTAAAGAAACTTGGTACATCTATACAATGGAATACTATGCAGCTGTTAGAAAAGATGAAGTTATGAAATTTGCATATAGGTGCATCAACATGGAAAGTATCATGCTAAGTGAAATGAGTCAGAAAGAGAGGGACAGACATAGAAAGATTGCACTCATTTGTGGAATATAAAGTAACAGAATGGGAGACTAACACCCAAGAAGAGTAGAGATAAGTACCAAGAGGAGTACTCCACAGCTTGGAAGCTGACCTCACATGCTAGGTGAAGAAACAGCTCTGATAGAGAAGGGATCACCAAGCAAACGGTGCTAGGCGGGCCCACTAGGGATGGGAGATACAGGCTGAAAATAGACTATAGACCGAACAAGATGCCTACTTAATACCTCTGTAGCAAACCACAACACCCAAAAAGAGAGAGTGAGCAAATGGGAATGCCCTGCCACAGAGACAGGGTAGGGTGAAGGGGACAGGGTGGGGGTTGGTGGGAGGGATCCCAGGACCATTGGTGGTGGAAAATGGGCACTGGTGGAAGGATGGGCACTCGATCATTGTGTGACTGAGATGAAAGCATGAAAACCTGTAAGTCTGTAACTTTGTCTCACGGTGATTCACTAATAAAATAAGATTAAAGATAAATAAATAAATAAATAAATAAATAAATAAATAAATAATAAAATTAAATGGAGCTGCATTGACAGTCATTTGAAGAATACTCTCGTCTTGCTCTGCCAGCCCATGTTCTCCCGTCATCACGCATCTTGCTTGCTCGTCTCCATTTTTTTGCTTGCCTGTTTCTGCGCTGGAGAAGCCTGTGTTCTCTCTGGATCACATGCTTCTCCCCTCACATTTTTCTAATTAAGTTTCAACAAAAGCGATCTTCAAAAGAAAGAAAGAAAGAAAAAGAGAAAAGAATACTCTATTGCCAGGGAGACGGCACGGCAGGACAAAGAATGTGCTTTGCATACAGGGGCCGCGTATTAAATCCTTGGGACCACGTGGTCTGCCGACCACCAGGGATGGATCCTAAGCACAGAGCCAGGAGTAGCCCCTGGGTAACACTGACGTGGTTCCCCCACCCCGCCAAACACAAAATAAATATATAAAATAATATCCCAAAGAAAAGATAGTAAGTGTTCATTGACACCAATCAAGAGTTAGTGTTAGGGGCTGGAGCAATAGCACAGTGGATAGGGCGTTTGCCTTGCATGCGGTCGACCCAGGTTCAATTCCCAGCATCCCATATGGTCCCCTGAGCACCATCAGGAGTCATTCCTGAGTGCAGAGCCAGGAGTAACCCCTGTGCATCACCAGGTGTGACCCAAAAAGGAAAAAAAAAAGAGTTAGTGTTAAAGAGGCTAGAAGGATAGTACAGCAGGTAGGGTGTTTGCTTTGCAGGCGGATGGACGACCCAGGTTGTATCCCGGACATCCCATATGGTCCCCCGAGCACTGCCAGGAGTAATTCCTGAGTGCAGAGCCAAGAGTAACCACTGAGCATTGCCAATGTGACCCAAAAAAAAAAAAGAATTGTGTTGATATTTCCTGATGAAAGCTGGAGAAGCAGCTCAATGTACTGGGGTGCAAAGCTGCATGCAGGAGACCCAGGCTGTATCCTTGACATCACCTCGGCCTCGGAGCCCCACTGAGCACAACCCCTGAGCAATGCCAGATGTGGTGCGAAAATCAAAAGCAAACCAAGTTTCCGGATGATGGTACAACACTTTCTAAGCCAGGTTTATTTGTGAGAAAATTTCACACCTACCTCAACAAGTTGCTCTTTCTGCTCAGAGAGCTTGCAGGCATATTCGGCCAAGCCATCTAAATTTCCTTCTACTCCAGTAAGTTTTAATGCATTCAGAACCGCGTGGTCAGCCTGGTATTTCAACAGATCAGTTGCCAGCTGAGTGGCTGTGCTATGAAGCTGCAGATGTGGAGGGTGGGGGTGAGGGGTGGTGGGAGACAACAAATAACAAGATTTTTAAGACTCAGCACTTCACAAAACTTTAAAATGACAAGTAAAGGGGCCGGAGTGATAGTACCACGCATAGGGTATTTGTCTTGTCCTGGTCAAACTGGGTTCAATTCTCAGAACCCTGCATGGGCCCCAGAACCCCATCAAAAGTGATCCCTGAGCACAGAGCCAGGAGTGAGCCCTGAGCACAGATCCCTGAGCACAGAGCACAGAGACCTGAGCACAGAGCCAGGAGTGAGCCCTGAGCACAGAGCCAGGAGTGAGCCCTGAGCACAGAGCCCTGAGCACAGAGCCAGGAGTGAACCCTGAGCACAGCCAGGTATGGCCACAAACACAAACCAAAAGAAAAAAAAATCTGAAGTAGAAACCTCAAAGCAGTCCCAATCAATTAGCTAAGAAAAAGAGGAATGTTCCTGTGGCCCCAGGTGACGGTGGGTGGCCCTGGGGAGCATCTAAGCCCCCCCCCAAGGTAGAGTGACTTCTCATCTGTGATGCTAACCGGTCCCACAGCGAGGAGGGGCCACAGAGGAGGACACCACGGCTCATCACCCAGCTGCACTCTTGCCACAAGCTCCTGCTACTTTTAAATGCAGTGGTAAAGAAAACCATGTTACAGGGTGGTCTAAGGAAAAATCAAACAGTAGCTCCTAATTCGTAGTAAGTTTTGAAATAGGTTTGGAACAGTTTTCAAATTTTTTTTGTTCACTCAGTATGTCAGTGATACTCAGGGGTCACTCCTGGCTCTGCACTTAGGAATTTCTCCTGGCAGTGTCCAGGGGACCATATAGGGTGCCGAGGATCGTACCCGAGGAGGCTGCCTGTAGGGCAAGCGCTCTTCCTACTGTGTTATCATTTTGCCCCAGTTTGCAATGTTTTTTCATTGCTGTGAAAATATCAGTGTGGGATGCAGCCAATTAGATTCAGTCAAATCTTATTAAATGCCCACATTGTGGCACAATCCTATAGGCTGGACACATACAAGGACTTAATCCCTTCACACACGGGTGACAGTCTGGCTGTCACTGCTCTCCAGAACTGGAGTCTTGAACTGTATAAAAACACTGAACCCCCAAGAGAAATGACAGCTGAGCAACAAGCAAATCCCTGGGGCTTGATTTGGCCGTGGCTGGATTCCAAGCCAGGCTCACTGGTGACATTTGGGTATTATTCACTCCAAGATCTTTTCCTCTTTTCATTATGTCTTCAAGGAAAAATGATATGATAAGTGACTTGGGGATTCTTCAGAAAGAGAACGTTTTTAAAAACATGGTCCTGAGGAAAACCTGACTGAGAATGAAGCCAATTTGAATAAAATGTTGTTTGGTCTTGTTGGATATCCCCCTCCCCCCCACCCGAGGAAATCCAATGTTGACTCAATGACAAAAATCACAATAGAGCAGTCAGCATTCCTGTAATCAAGCGAGAATAACTGCAGTCAGAAAGAAAAACTCCAAATGCACTTTCCTTTGGAAACTAAATGTCATGTGAGAATTTTTAGAAGTTCCGTTTAACCATCACAGCTTTAAAGACTATCTAATGCTGGCCCTTGATTTTACAGACTATGAAATTGGTCCTTCAGTAGATACAAGGGTCAGGGGGACTGCCCCATAGCTGGAAGCCTGCTTCATGAGGAGAGGGGAGAAGGCAGATGGAATAGAGAAGGGATCACTAAGAAAATGATGGCTGGAGGAACCAGTTGGGATGGGAGATGCATGCCGAAAGTAGATAATGGACCAAACATGATGACCTCTCAGTGTCTGTGTTGCAAGCCATAATGCCCCAAAGTAGAGAGAGAGTATGGAGAATATTGTCTGCCTTAGAGACAGGGGGAGGGTGGGAAAGGGGGGGTATACCCAGGATATTGGTGGTGGGGAATGTGCACTGGTGGAGGGATGGGTGTTTGATCATTGTGAGATTGTAACCCAAACATGAAAGCTTGTAACTATCTCACGGTGATTCAATAAAATTTAAAAAATTTAAAAAAAAAAAGAAATTCATCCTTAAAGACAAAGAGTGATATATCTGATATCACGTAAATCTTACAAATGGTTCCGTAGAGGAATTATTAATAGCCGAAGGGAAAGAAGCATAGTGAAGGGGGGAGCAGCATCTCAACAATATGAAGGCAACTCCATAGGCATTAATACCACAAAATCTTGTATAATTTCTTCTAGGTTGATGTTGTTATACCCACTTCAGAAGCAAGGAAATGAAGCTTTTCTGGAAGGGGTGGCAGAAAATCATTGCATCACCAAAGGATTTTGTGCTCTACCAGGAGCACAAATCATATGGTTTTAAATAATTGATTTAGTCAAGGAGCTAGAAAGAAAATGCAGGGGATATGGTACTTGTCCCTTATCCCAGGTGGGGGGGTAGTGCTGGGGTGATGGATCCATAGATGTGTCACTGACAGTGTTGCAAATCATACTACCTCCATCAAAATTTTTTTATTTGTTTTATTTTTTAATTAGTGAGTCACCGTGAGGGTACAGTTACAGATTTATACATTTTTGTGGTTGTGTTTCCCTCATACAGTGTTCGTGAGCCCATCCCGCCACCAGTGCCCATTCTCCACCACCAATGAACCCACTATCCCTCCCACCCCCCAATCCTATCCCCCCCACCCCACCCCGCCTCTGTGGTAGGGTATTCCATTTTGTTCTCTCTCTCCTTTTGGGTATTGTGGTTTGCAACAGGGGTATTGAGTGGCCATCGTGTTCAGTCTCTAGTCTACTCTCAGCACGTATCTCCCTTCCCATGTGGGCTCTCCAATCACACTTTACTTTACCCTTCTCTATCTGGGCTGCCTTTCCCACAGCATGTGAGTCCAGCTTCCAAGCCACGGAGCCAACCTCCTGTTATTATATACTACTACATTTGGGTGTTATCTCCCACTCTGTTATTTTATATTCCACAGATGAGTGCAATCTTTCTATGTTCCATCAAAATTTTTTAATGAGAATAAAAAATAAAAATTAATGTGTGGCATTTACACAATTACACCAAAATTCATTGATCAGTCGCCCTGTCATCAGACATTTAGGCTGTTTCCAGGTTTAGGCTGCTATAAATATTCTATACAGATTCAATGCGAAGATGGTTGACCCCGGGAGAGAGTACAGTGGGTAGGGCGCTTGCATCCCTTGCGGCCCCAGAACACCACCAGGGTAGTCCCTGAGTGAAGATCCAGGAGTGATCCCCGAGCATCAGCAGGGGTGGGTCCTTCTCCCATCCCCACCCTGCAAAAGAGATAAATGACCCTAACCAAAAAACAAAACAAAACAAAAATCAGTGGATTCAAAATGACTAGTTCAAAGGGAAACTTAAAAAAAATCATTTTCTGGGGTCAAACCAATAGCGCAGCGGGCAAGGCACGTGCCTGCATGCAGCCTGCCCAGGTTTGATCCCCAGCACCACATATGGTCCCTCCAGCACCTCCAGGAGGGACCCCTAAGCACAGAGCCAGGAGTAAGGACTTGCTGGGTGTGGCCCCCCCAGAAGAGACAGTGCACAATGTGGCATCACCCCACATGGCAAGCATGGTCCTGATGCCACCACAAAGAGGTCCAACGGCCACAGGATTGCAGCCAAGTGTGAATACATACAGTCATGAATGTGTGCATGCAAGTACAGGTGAGCACCACAGGCAAGAGTGAGTGGCCGTCCTCTAACCAACCAAACTGGAAGGAAATGGGGTTATGGACCAATTTCTGAGTACAGGAACATACTAAGGTTCATACATCTTACATATAGCCCACAACATGCAAATGAGCAAATCATTTAAAGAGACTGGGTTTCACGCCGTACTTACTTCTTTCCTCAGTTCATTCAGGCTCTGATTGATCTTCAGGATAGTAAGTTCCAGCTCTTCGGTAATGCTTTTGGTTTTTTTGCTTTGCTAAATGGTGTTTAAAATTACACAGGTAGCGTTAGCCCATGTTTTAACCAGCCAGTCAAATCTTACTTGAGCTAAACATGATAAAATGGTAATATTCTCTGAACTATAAGAAAAGTATCTTTAAATTTTTTTTATTCATTTGTGGTTAGATGGGAAAACAGAATTTGAATTGTTTAGCTTTGTTTTCCTACTATACAAACCAGTGAATGTGTTTTTAAATTTTTCTTTGTTTAACATTTGGAGGGGCCACACCTGGCAATACTTAGGGATCACTCCAAGATCTGGTCTCAGGAATTACTCCTGACAGTGCTCGGGGGACTGTATGGGATGGCGGGGTTGAACCTGGGTCAGCAGCATGCAAGGCAAGTATAGTCCTAACCACTGTACTATCTCTCCAGCCCCTGAATGTGCTTTTTAAAAATCAGAATGGTCATATTGTGGTTACAGAGACACTCAGTAGGGCTGCACAGAGAGCACACAGTGGGTAGGCACTTGCCTTACACTCCACCAGCCTGGGTTCAACCCCCCAGCACTCCCCGTGGTTCCCAGAGCCCACCAGGAGTGACCCTGAGCACAGAACCAAGAGCAACCCCAGAGCAGCACGGAGTGTGGCCCACAAACAAGAACGTCCCAAAGTAAAGACACATTCCAAGGGAATAACAAACAGACAAAGGCGGCAGAACACGAGCAGTGACCAGCAGAGCTGAGCTGACCGTGAAGGGGGATGGGTAGCCGGTGGGGGAGACAGGCAGGGAGCCCATGACCACGGTGGAGGGCGGGTGTGGCGTTAGAGTGGTGTGTGCATGAGATCAGGAATAACCTTATAAATCACGGTGCCTCCAAACTTTCAAACTAATAAAATATTACAGAGAGACGGAGACCCTCCTGGATGAAAAGAAGTTCTTACCGCTTGCATCCACACAGAAATTAACTGCTGCAGCGCTGTTCTCGCCTGTGTGCACAGTTCCAGGATGCGTTTCCTGTGCTCGTGGCTGGTGTAGGCTGAATCGGTGAAGTCCTCCGTACGCTCCAAGATGGCATCCAGTGTGGCAGAAAGATTCTCTTTTGACTGGAAGTAAAGATTCTCCCGGAGAATGTCCATGCTCCTCTGAGAAGAAAGGTGATTTGCATCCCCGTGAGTCAGTGTCCCACCTAGCCAAAATGCGCGGTCATTTCTCATCCTGCCATTGCTTGCCCCGCCCCGCGAGTCAGGGCTTCCTTGGCTACCAGGAGGCAGGAACACAGCACAGACGCCCCGAGAAGCCGAGCAGAGCTTCTGAGTCGCGGGTACATTCCAGCAGCGGGAGCGTGATTGTCATGTAGCAACTGGCAGGAAAAACGAAGTGGCCTCCAGGTAAAGGAGGGGCATTCCGAGAAAATGCTGAGGCCAAGTCCTGACAGGTGTTCCACCCACCTATGAGTCTGTGCTGAGCCCGGAGGAAGGGCGCGGAGGGCACAGATATGGAAGGACTCACACAGGCAGCATTTTTCTCAGCAAAACTCTCCTAGTCATCTAACTGGTGTTCCTCCATGTGATGGAAGGAAGGGTGGAGGGAAGGAAGGGTGGGGGGAGGGAGGGAGGGAGGGAGGGAAGGAGGGTGGAGGGAGGGAGGGAGGGGAAGTGGGGAGGGAGGGAGGGAGGAGAGAAGTGGGAGGAGGGAAGAGGGAGAGAGGGAAGACGGAGGGAGGGAGGGAGGGAGGGAGAGAGGGAGGAAGGGATGGGGGAAGGAAGGAAGAAAGGAAGGAAGGAAGGAAGGAAGGAAGGAAGGAAGGAAGGAAGGAAGGAAGGAAGGAAGGAAGGAAGGAAGGAAGGAAGGAAGGAAGGAAGGAAGGAAAAAGGAAGGGAGGAAGGGAGGAAGGGAGGAAGGAAGAAAGGAAGGAAGGAAGGAAGGAAGGAAGGAAGGAAGGAAGGAAGGAAGGAAGGAAGGAAGGAAGGAAGGAAGGAAGGAAGGAAAAAGGAAGGGAGGAAGGAAGGAAGGAAGGAAGGAAGGAAGGAAGGAAGGAAGGAAGGAAGGAAGGAAGGAAGGAAGGGAGGGAGGGAGGGAGGGAGGGAGGGAGGGAGGGAGGGAGGGAGGGAGGGAGGAAGGAAAGAAGGAAGGAAAGAAGGAAGGAAGGAAGGAAGGAAGGAAGGAAGGAAGGAAGGAAGGAAGGAAGGAAGGAAGGAAGGAAGGAAAGAAGGGAGGGAGGGAGGGAGGAAGGGAGGGAGGGAGGAAGGGAGGAAGGGAGGAAGGGAGGAAGGAAGGAAGGAAGGAAGGAAGGAAGGAAGGAAGGAAGGAAGGAAGGGAGGGAGGGAGGGAGGGAGGGAGGGAGGGAGGGAGGGAGGGAGGGAGGAAGGAAGGAAGGAAGGAAGGAAGGAAGGAAGGAAGGAAGGAAGGAAGGAAGGAAGGAAGGAAGGAAGGAAGGAAGGAAGGAAGAAAGGAAGGAAGGGAAGGAGGGAGGGAGGGAGGGAGGGGAGGAGGGAGGGATGGAAGACAGGAAGGAAAGTATGTGTGAGTACATACTCGCACATATGTAAGATTTGAACATGTGGCCTCATGCTTGTAAGGCAGGGGCTCTGCCACTGAACCACCCCCAGGTCCCTTTACGTATCTCACCCCTTAGCACCCAAAGACTCCCTCACTCCAGTCATCCTGTGTTCAGAGTACCCAGAATGCGTGATGGACACTTTCACTGGTACAATCTGTCTCTCCACTTTCTAAGACACAGGATGCCACATCAACCTTACTCAGCCTCTAGTCCATGAATCATAACTGAGAGGCAACTGGGGTCCAGAATCAACAATAGTGATTGCAAATGTGACATTCACTCAGAACTTTTTTTAAAAAAAGCTTCTTAAAGTCCTTTCACAACTGCTGCTTCAAGTGGACCCTTGTACATGGCCCATTTCAACACAACCCACGGGATTACCAGGACTCCGGAAGGTCACGAGGCTACATGTCAGTGTTTGTTCCCCTTCTCTTGGCCTGAGCTGTCCTCAATACTCTATCCTCTGGAGGCAGGAGTTGGGTTTTTTTTTTAATTTTTTTTTTTTATTGAAACACCATGGGCTAGAGCAATAGCACAGCGGTTTGGCGTTCGCCTTTCACAAGGCCGACCTGAGTTTGATTCCTCCGCCCCTCTCAGAGAGCCCGGTAAGCTACCGAGAGTATCGAGCCCAAGCGGCAGAGCCTGGCAAGCTACCTGTGCATAATGGATATGCCAAAAACAGTAACAATAAGTCTCTCAATGAGAGACGTTACTGGTGCCCGCTCGAACAAATCGATGAGTACCAGGATGACAGTGACAGTGATTGAATCACCATGAGATACAGTTACAAAGCTTTTGTGACTGAGTTTCAGTCAGACAATGATTGAATACCCATCCCTCCACCAGTGTGTATTTTCCACCACCAATGTCCCCCGTGTCCCTCCCGCTGCCCCCTCCCTATCCCACTCACTGCTTCTGCGGCAGGCACCTTCCTTCTTACTCCCCTCTCTCTACTTTGGGGCATTATGGTTTGCAATACAGATACTGAGAGGCCATCGTGTTTGGTCCTTTGTCCACTTTCAGCTCACAACTCCCATCCCGAGTGATCCCTTCAGCCATCCTTGACTTAGTGGTCCCTTCTCCATCCCAATTTGCCTTTTCCCCCAGCACAAGAGGCAGGCTTCCAAACTGCAGAGAGATCCTCCTGGCCCTTGTCTCTTACTGTCCTTAGGTGTCAGTCTCCTATTATGTTATTTTATATTCCACAAGCGAGTGCCGTCATTCTATGTCTGTCCCTCTCTTTCTGACTCATTTCACTTAGCATGATACTCTCCATGACCATCCACTTATAAGCAAATTTTATGACTTCATGTTTTCTAACAGGCATTTTTAAACTATCACTGTATCACTGTCCCTGTATCACTGTCATCCCGTTGCTCATACTCTGAGTTCCATCCTGTGCCTGAGAGCAAGCATTTCAAAACTGACCAGAGTTAGTTAAAAATATATATATATATATATATATATATACAGAATAAGCTAACACACAAACAAAAGTACATTCATTTTAGTTGGGGCCAGGCCAAAAGGATTGACATGCATGCCATGCCTTTGGTGTGGGAGCACCAGATGCAATCCCTGACACAACCTGGTCCCTGGACACCATCATAAGTGGTCCCCAAGCACCACCAGGTGAGTCCTCCCCCCAAAATAAAGACCATTTATATGATCATTTACATGGTTTCAGAATGCTTGTCCCCCTACAGAGCATATTCTCTGACAGGTACCAAGGAGAGAACGGCCGCCGGTGACACTGAATGCGATGGGGAAGGACCCACAGCAGGCAATGGCCAAGGGACAGCCCAGCTGCTATAACCTGTGACCAACGGTGCAGCCTCACAAGGCAAAAGCTGTGGGTCTAACCCTGCTGGTTTCCCTCCATATCACTGACCTCTCACAAGACAGCTCCTCCCTCAGCCCATATAAAAAGAGGGATCTGGAAAAAGAATCTTTAAACAATCTTGTAAACAGAAGACAGGAGGTTACAGCTTTTTTTTTTTCTTTTTGTGCCACACCCAGCAATGCTCAAGGGTTCCTCCTGGCTCTGCACTCAGGAATTACTCCTATTAGTGCTTGGGGGACTATATGGGATGCCGAGGATTGAACCTGGGTCAGCCGTGTGCAAGGCAAATGCCCTACCCGCTGTGCTAT
This sequence comes from Sorex araneus, assembly GCF_027595985.1. Taxonomy (NCBI): domain Eukaryota; kingdom Metazoa; phylum Chordata; class Mammalia; order Eulipotyphla; family Soricidae; genus Sorex; species Sorex araneus. The sequence continues at coordinate 25,816,159 of NC_073302.1, read as the reverse complement.
AGTTCTGGCCCAGGAGGTTACAGCATAACCACACAGAAAAGCAGGGCCCGGGGTCTCTTCTAAGCCAAGAACAGTGTTCTCTGCACATCTGACACCCACCCCGAGTGACACAGTGTGTCCACACTGGCCCTGTGCTTTGCTTATCCACTTGCTGGGATGGGGGGGGGGGTTGCTCCCAGTGACATTCAGGGGGCCCTGTGGTGCTGGAGTTTGAGCTCTCACAGTCAAAGCGTGCACTCTCGTTTGGTACTATTTTGAACAAAAAATGCTTTTTTTGTTTTGCCTCTGTTCTAAACTCTTATGCAAGGTTATGGATCCGCCGTAGACAGATGCTCCCGAGGCAAAATAAAAACACGTTCTCTTGATTCTTACCTTAAATTCTTTAATCCCGGTAAAAATGCCAACAGATGCAGAGTCCGTCTCTCCGTTGGGCTTGCAGTCAGTCACGATCTCGATGACCTTGTTCAGAGCCACTTTCATGCGGTCAAACACTTCTTCTTTATTCTTGTGGGCGGACTCACAGTTGGGATGCCGGAGACACGTCTTCAAAGGACGGAAAAGTGCCTCTTTACCACTGGCCCCAACACAGAACTCACAAGGTCTAACACAGCACAGGTCATGCTAATAAAAATAGTTCTTTACCCCAAGCTCCTGGGTCCCTGGCTCACCCCGCTGCTTCTCCTCACGAAAAGCGGGAGCAGGATGAGCAGAAAGCAACAGCAAGGTTACATGGAAAAGGCAGAACATGAAACCGTATCTTTACACAGCAACCATTTTCCCAAAAGGTTTTGGGGAAAACCCCTTTACCTCCATCATGATTAAAATCACTTTGAGGTATTGTCTGACATGTGCAAACCAAAAAAAAAAAAAAAATCCAGAATGACGGGAAATGAACAGATGGCATAAGACCACGGATGCATCTTGGGCTTACAATAACTGATGAAAATGAAAAACTGCACAAGGGCTAGATATGACCAGGGCCTTCCCAGCCAGCTTCAGTAAACTCTGGTTTTGCAGCCTGACTGATCTGTCCGAGTAAATCCATTGAGCAGAAAGGGCCCTTCTAATTCAATAGTTAATGAGAGGTTTACTAGTTTATTCTTGAATTGTACCAATTTGCTGGTTTGGAATTGCAAGCTTTTGACTGACAATTATGCAGGATAAGGAAGGAGAGTTATGAATTTACAGAATAAACAAAGGAATCGTGTAGTGCTCTACTGTTACTTAACAAATTTAAACTTGCCCAGCTTCTTCCGGAGGGCAAAGTGCTGGTTCCCCAAAAGGGATTGGCCAAGCCCTGCGGGCCGTGCGGGCGTGAGACAGGCGTCAGCTCAGAACGCAGGGGTGAACCGCCTTCTCCGCTGAGTGGCTACCAAAGGCTGACTCACAGATTAATTGCTCTCTGAAGCTGGGCAAGGGAGCCGGCACAAAAGAGTAACTGAGATTTGACAATCAGGCTCTGCATTCAAGTTTATCGCTTTTAATCTTGAAAACTAAACGACATAAATTGGGAGCAGCAAATCAGCATGGCTGATTAATTTACAGCACAGTAAAACCAACGTGTCCTTACCTTGGACGCTGTGAGAAGCATCATTGTACACTTTTCCAGGACCGCCCTCGCTGCTGCCATTTTCGCCTTTTTCTTTTCATCTTTCAGGTCCTAAAAAGTGAAATAAAATCACTCACCAGATTAGAGTCAGGGAAACAACCCAATAATTATTTACTCAAATTAATAACACTGAACAATTGAATGATATCATTGGGCAGGGAGACGTTGAGAGTGACAGAGTGAAAGAATATAGAAGTTTTATGAAATGCAACCACTCCAAGGAAACACATCCACACAGCAGACTGGCCCTGGGTTGGGGGAACAGAGCCAGACACTGAAGGCTGGGGGCCACATGGGCTCACATTCTGGGGGCCTCATCTCATATCCAATATGGATATCCGGTACAGACATAACTCGGTCCCAACCAGAAAAACAGGTAGCATATATTTTGCTTAAAGCAAAAGCAACATGGATTGCTACTTCCTTCAACACAAACACGTAGGGTGGGAAATGTACTCTGATGCAGGGACGGGTGTTTGAACATTGTATGACTAAAACCCAATCAGGGACAATTTTGTGACTGTTTATCTCACTGTGATTTCATTAAATATTTTTTTCTAAGGAGACACTTAGACGTCAACCCTTTGAGTCTATTGCTGATGAGTTCCATCTGAGGACTCATTAATCTCAATATGAGGTTTGTGAGTTCTGAACTTCACACATAGGCTGCCCTAAAATGATCTGAAGATGTACTGTGGGAACATACTTTTGCCCAATAGATAATGAATTCTGAAGCACGCACTTTTTTTTTTTTTTGCTTTTTGGATCACACCCAGCAATGCTCAGGGGTCACTCCTGGCTCTGCACTCAGGAATTACTCCTGGCAGTGCTTGGGGTACCATATGGGATGCTGGGAATCAAACCCAGGATGGCTGCGTGCAAGGCAAATGCCCTACCCACTGTGCTATTGCTCTAGCCCCAAGGCACTGTGTCTTGATTTTTACCTTTTAGTTGCTTTTCAAGGAGCTCTTGATGGAATGTTTGTGACTCTAATTTGAGGACAACCATCTAAATCAGAGTTCAACAGGCATTTTCAATAAAAGGCCAGCTAATAAAAATTCTAGATTTTCTGGGCCATATGGCTTTTGTCACAAATACTTAATTCTGCCATCATTAAGTGAAAGCTGCCCTAGAGAATATATAAACAAATGAGCACAGCTGTGTTCTCTTACTTATGGACACAGAAATTTGAACTACATCAATTTTCTTTCTGTCACATTAGTCAGTCTTTTTCCCTTAGTGAGTTGAGCAAAAGCATTTTTCTTATAAAAAGCAAAGTACTAAAGTCTGCAAATAATGTGCCTTTTTTTTTTTTTTTGCTTTTTTGGGTCACACCCGGCAATGCATAGGGGTTACCTCCTGGCTTTGCACTCAGGAGTTACTCCTGACGGTGCTCAGGGGACCATATGGGATGCTGGGAATCGAACCCGGGTCAGCCGCGTGCAAGGCATACGCCCTACCCGCTGTGCTATTGCTCCAGCCCCTGTGCCTTTTATTTAAGTAAATCAGAGTGAATTCAAAGATATCCCTATAAAATCTCACTTACATGCATCCCAGTAGAGTTTCCTACAATAAGAAACAAAAACAGCAAAGTCTTTCTACATCAGGCACATGAGAAACTGCATGTAACCTGAAAGTCAATTCAGATGACAAGGTCAGATCCTCAAGATCTCTGTCCTACATGTGAATCGTCCATCAAAGTTATCTAAGGAAAACAAGGGCGAGGGCACTTCCAAAACTTCTATCCATTCCTCTTCTCTATATCATGTCAGACAGAACTTCCTGCAAAAACAAAACTAGTGATTCTAGTAGGCACAGCATCAGGTGCATACGGCATACTTAACCCGTGTAAGTCACACCTGATACCGGACTTTGTATGGTGACAGAAAGTGATAGAAATGATAGTGTCTGACTGGGTGAGGCAGATAACTCGAGAGGTTGTAAAGCTCAAGGAAATGACCTAGAAAAAACTAACACTTTATTATTTAGTGTGTTTTTGTTTAAGGGTCACACTTGGTTGAACCCAGGGCTTAGTCTTAGCTCTGCTCTGGGATCACTCTTAGAGATGCTCAGACGGACCCTCGGGGCTGTCAGGTATCAAACTCGGGTTGGTCACTCATGGGGCATGCACCTTCCCAGCTGTATTATCTCTCCGGCCTATTATCTAGCCTTGATTGAAATTATTTATTACATTCAAATTTAGATGGCTATAATCTAGCATGTTTGGGAAGGCCAAGTAGAAAGAGGCTTCTAAAATCTCAGAGATAGGACGAATGCAGAGGTTACTGAGACCGCTCAAGAAATTCGAAGATCAATGGGATTTTGTGATTCGTGAATCTAGCATGTGCAAGGCCCTGAGTTTGCACCCCAGAACCACATCCCCTCCCCCCTCCTTCAGCACTGCTGGATATAATCTTGGTAGCCCCTGAGCACTGGGTCTGACCTGATTTTAAAACAAAAAGGAAAAAATAAATAAATAAAGGCAAGAGAACCTGAGAAATGGTGGAGGGATGCAAATACTCTGGTGGAGGGTGTGGTGTTGAGACGTTGTATGCGTCACAACATTCATGCATTGCTAATAGTCTTGTAAGTCACAGTGACTAAAATAAAACTTTTTAAAAGGACAACAACAACAAAAGGATGGCATCACAATCAACTAGTGAACTGGCTCCAAGGGCTTCCATGCAAAACCCAAATGGCTGAAAGGAAGCATTAAATGCAGCATCAGAACCCACCCAGTCTACAACTTTCCTGGCCAGTACTCTGAATGACAGTGGGAAACAGGAAAATTCCTGCCCCAAACTATATATCTCAATGGAACGATACCAAAGCCTCCCAAGAAAGGCTGAGCATTTTTTCCTTCACCCGCTGACAAGATGGATCACACACACCTACCCCAACAAGAAAAAGGCCTCCTGGATAGAACCCATACTTCTCCCTCCCTCGTCTTAGCAGGGAGTTTGTTTGTTTGTTTGTTTTTAATTTATTCTTTTATTGAATCACCATGTGGAAAGTTACAAAGCTTTCAGGTTTAAGTCTCAGTTATACAATGCTCGAACACCCATCCCTTCACCAGTGCACATATTCCACCACCAAGAATCACAGTATACCTCCCCCCACCCCCCCCCACCTTCCCAGCCCCCAACCCCACCTGTGTAACTGATAAATTTCACTTTACTTTCACTTTACTTTGATTACATTCAATACTTCAACAAAAACTCACTACTATTGTTTGGAGTTTCTCCCCCCTAAAGTCGACCTGCTGAAAAGGAAGCATTTGATAATTTGTTTTCCATTGCTGAGAATGAAGAGATATGAGGTCAAGCGGCCGCACTAGCAGCCGCCTGGTTTTGGATTTCTGTATTTTAGTATTTTAGTAACTAAGTCCAGAGAAATATCTTAGCAAAGAGTTTGAATTAGGGAACAGACATATAAGAAAGTAACAGGACACAGTTTGAACACTAGAGTCTTTAGAATCAGATAGAATTGAATTCAATCAGCTAGAAAAGTGATCTTCAGGGGCTGGGAGATAATGCAGCAACCAGGGCGCCATGCAGCAGGTTCTATCATCGCCACTCACAGCCGCCTGAGCATCACCAGGTGTAGCCTGCACACTGCTGGGGTGGCCCTGCTCGTCCCTGGCACCACAGGGTCCACGCAGCACTGTGTCCTCCAGCCCTCGAATGGAACCACCAGCCAACCAGTACTGTTGGGAGTGGCCCGCAGGCCTCCCTGAGCACAGAGGGAAAAGGTAAAATAATAAAAATGATCTTGACTGATGTTGAGTGAAATGAGTCAGAAAGAGACAGACATAGAAAGATTGCACTCATATGTGGAATATAAAGTAGCCGAGAGGTACAAGCTTGCAATGATGCAATTTCTGGCAGAAATTTCTCTGGACTTAGTTACTAAAATACTAAAACACAGAAATCCAAAACCGTGCAGCTGCTAGTGCGGCCGCTTGACCTCATATCTCTTCATTCTCAGCAATGGAAAACAAATTATCAAATGCTTCCTTTTCAGCAGGTCCGACTTTAGGGGGGAGAAACTCCAAATAATAATAGTGAGGTTTTTTTGTTGAAATATTGAATGTAATCAAAGTAAAGTGAAATTTATCAATTATACAGGCGGGGTGGAGGGCTGGGGAGGTGGGGGTTGGGGGGAGGTTTACTGTGATCCTTGGTGGTGGAATATGTGCACTGGTAAAGGGATGGGTGTTCGAGCATTGTATAACTGGGATTTAAACCTGAAAGCTTTGTAACTTTCCACATGGTGATTCAATAAAAGAATAAATTTTAAAAAATGATCCTGACTGAAAAGGACAGTCTATTATCTTCTCAGGCGCTGTTTCTTCATGTGTGAAACAGTCATGACAATGTCTATTTTAATGAGATGTTTTGACAATTAAATGAGATCACGTACATAAGGTACCTAATACAAAGCCTGGGTAAGGAAACACGGACTTGTTATTGCTCTTCATCTAATGCAGAAAAAGGGCAGAAAGGTAAAATGCCCAGAATAATCTATAAAAAGTTACAGAAAGAATGCTGAAAGATATACAAAATGAAATAAGAGTCTATAAGAGGACTCTGTCTGTGGAGCTCTGATAGAAAGGCAAACAGGAAATCTCATGAAAGTGGAAACATTTGGCTGGATCTGGCAGACAAGTATGACCATTCCCAAAGAGTGTGGTGGGAACACAGGTAACTGCTGGAGGTGCAAATAAAACAAAACAAAAAATAAAGACATGCAGATTTACCTTCTTTATTGTGGCTTGTTTATGACAAAGTTTATAAAATTCACAAGCAAGGAAACCAGGCTTAAATACAGCAATACCCTCACGCCTCCATCCAAACCAAAGAGTATGCACTTATTTGAAGATTTTTAATCGTAGTAAATACATACATTTTGTCTATCTCCAGTTAGATGGGCAAACTCCACCATTTCATTTCCAAATTGACTGAATATTTGGACAAACTCTTGAAAACTATTCACTTTCTCTAGTCTTTCCATAGTTGCAAGGACCTGCAAAATGAAATAGTTTAGTACCAGATCTATCAGTGAAAGCGATTAAGGTTCGTTCATGCTACGTGGGGTGGAGAGAAGAAAGAAATTCTAGTAGATTCTAGAGGAAAGCCGAGGAGGGTTGAGAGAAGACGGTGAGGGAGGGCTTCCGAGAAGCAGAAGCAGATTCAAAAGTCAGAAGCTTCTAGGGAATGTGTCATACTTAGATTGAAGACACTTGGACTTGAAAACAAAAACAAAAAAAAAAAGGAAAAAGAGGCAGAGTAGTGATGAAATAGAAAAGAGTGAGTGTTTCTGCAGCAAAGGGTGCCGAGGGCAGGAATGGGCAAGCAAGCGTAGGGAAGAAAGTCAGGGAAGGGGCAGGGCATGGGGCTAAAAAAAAGGAACACAGTGGGGCGAGTGCAGTGAGCCCGACTGGGAGACACCGTCTTCTTAGCAAAGGGGAAGAAGGTCACCTGCAACGGGAGGCGCCCACGGGAGGAGGGGGCTTCACGAGCAGGAAAAGACTTGCCATCCGCTCTCGGAACTGGCAAGCAGCTGTGGGCAGCCCGTGGGGGACAGAGCGCGTGAACTGGCAGGAGAGCCAAGAGACCACGTGACGCCTTTTCTTGACATTGGAAGCAAAGTCAATAGACGTGAAACAGATTTTCAAATACTTTTCTCTGAAATCACAGCCCTGGAGTAGTTTTTGTCAGGTCAAGATAGGAAAAGAAAACACAGATATCCTGTGTTGACTTATTCTGCACGGGTCTCTAGCTGGATGTTGGCATGTTCATCCGCCCTGGCGGCTCCGGAAGTCCAGGCGACTGGGACAGATAAGGCAGCTTTGCCATCACCGACAGAAGCTCCATCCTTCACAGAGGAAGAGTCTGTCCCGCTCCTCTCACTCTCCAATCCCTTTTTCTCTTGCATCTTCACATTTCTGAATTTACTCCCCACTCTTGGGGTACTTCCCTCCTCAGGCCCTGTGGGGCCAATTCCCGCCCTGGCTCACTGCCTTTTTCCTTGACACGGAATTGCTCATGGAAAAAAAAAAAAAAGTGATCGTACATGTCCCGGCTTCCCAAACCACTGGGGAGCTGGATCATGATCTGAAAGACTGTGAGAGTGCCACACCAGAAGAGTCTGTCTGTTCTCTTGATTTTGTGATGATTACTTAATTTTTAGGGAACTTAGTATCCAGAGATTGCAGAGTGTGAGTGGTTTCAGGTATCTGAATTATTTCTCAAACTTATACACGGTTACTTGGGGGCGGGGAAGGGAAGGGGAGACAGGGGCTGAGTCCTGGGGAAGGAGGCTCTGAGAAATTCAGTAGTTTTGTCAGCTGGCTTCTGCACATACATTTTCACGGAGCTCATCTTTTCTTCCAGAATTTGTATACCTGAAGGGCTCTCACCAATATACCTCAACAAGCCCATAATGGTTTGATGGGAAGAAACCATTTTAGCTTCCCCATGTGCACCCAGCATTTAGGAATTGTATGTGTAAAAGAGGGGCTGGAGTGAGAGCAAAGAGGGTAGGGCATTTGACTTGCACGTGGTCGACCTGGGTTCAATTCCTCTGCCCCTCTCAGAGAGCCCGGCAAGCTACCGAGAGTATCTCACCCGCACAGCAGAGCCTGGCAAGCTCCCCATGGCGTATTCGATATGCCAAAAACAGTAACAACAAGTCTCACAATGGAGACGTTACTGGTGCCCACTCAAGCAAATCAATGTGCAACGGGATGACAGTGATACAGTGAAATGCAAAAGAAACACACCACCACTTTTAGGGGGTGGGGCGGGGGCGTGGGAGGGGCATGGCTGGTGGCTCTTGGGACTACTCCTGGCTCTGTGCTCAGGAGTAACCCTCGGTGGTGCTCAGGGACCATCTATGGTGCTGGAGATTTGAACTGAGCTGGGCCACATGCATGGAGAGTGCCCGAACCCCTGTGCTATCTCTCTAGGCTCTGAAATGACACTGTTTTTTTCTTTTTGGGTCACACCTGGCGATGCACAGGGGTCACTCCTGGCTCTGCACTCAGGAATTACCCCTGGTGGTGCTCAGGGGACCATATGGGATGCTGGGAATCGAACCCAGGTCGGCCGCGTGCAAGGCAAGCGCCCTACCCACTGTGCTATTGCTCCAGCCCCCTGAAATGACACTTTTAATCTACAGAGTTCTAAGCAACTGACACATATGAGCATTGCCAAATTACCCTCTCTGACCTCAAAAACTCTTTTTAAGAAATAATACAGGAGAGTATGAAGGCACTTTGCCATGCATGACGTGTTCCTACAGGAGGTCTATGGGCAACATTTTTTTGTTGTTCAAAAAAAAAAAAACTGGGGGGAGTGGAGCAATAGTACAGGGGTAGGGCATTTGCCTATATGCAGGAGTACAATCCCCGGCATCCGATATGGTGCCCCAAGCACCACCAGGAGTAATTCCTGCAAGCACAGCCAGGAGTAAGCCCTGAGCATCGCTGGTTATGACCCCAAGAAAAGAAAAAAAATTTTTTTTTTTTTCAAACGAAACTGAAAGACACAATATAGGACTACCAGAAAAGCAAGTACCTTATTCCTTGATGTTATTATCTGCTTAATGACTACTCGGTCAGCCAACAACAGCACTTTAGTCACTGAAGAAAGGAGTAATCGGGCAGCTTTTATAACTCCTGCTTTGTCTGTGAAAATTGTGATCTGGCCATCCGTTTCTGGATGATTCAAGCTACTTACGTCTGTAAGTGCCGCGATTGTTTCTCCTAAAAGAAAGGCAAGGGAGGGAAGTTAAACTGAGAACATTTAGATGAAAATTTACATTTAATGTATTTAAAATTTAAATACATTTAGATGAAAATTCACACTTTCAAAAATCTTTTTTTATTTGGGGTGGGGGAGGGGGCGGCTGGGAGGGGAGTGGGCCAGCACTGCTCAAGAGCCTTTCAGGGGCTCTGTGCTCACGAGACCCCTCATGGTGTCCAGCAGACCATATGCCATCTCAGGCATCCAACTGTCACAGCTGTTATTCGAGGCAAGCAAATACCTTACTTCTGTTACAATCTCTCCAGCCCGACCTTCTCTAATGTGTGTGTGTCTGTGTGTGTGTGTGTGTGTGCAGGCGTGTGCTTCAGTCACAACCAGAAATGCTCTCATGCTCTTATGGCTTACTCCTGGCTCTGTGCTCAGGGATAAATTCCCCTCTGGTGGGCTCGGGGAACCATATTGGATGCCAGGGATTGAACCAGGGTAGCCGCATGCAAGACAAATGCCTTACCTGCTGCACTAGCTCTCCAGACCACTTTCTCTAATCTCGAGGGAAATGTGCTTGGTGGGTAGAACCCCAGCTTCGCCGTGGTGGGGGCTCGGGTGGGCATGCGAGGACCCCTTAAGACACGGACACTCTAGTGGTGGGTGTGGGGCTGGAAGAATGTGTGCCTGAAACTCCATTATTAACAGTATTAAAAATGGATTCCACTTTGGATTACTCCAGGAGCCAGGAACAGTTTCCTCGGGATAAGCACCAGGACTGTCATGTGAGCTCCCAGGCATGAAAACCAGCAGCACATTCTTAAGAACTCAGACACTGTTGTTTTCAGTGAATATGAAAAACATCAGTGCTTTTGTTCCCACTGGTGGAGCAATTTGCACCATGAAATAAGTTCCCCCGCTCTACAAGACAGTGAGACAAATCTCAGGAGTCAATAATCAAAGAATCCAAAAAGGGGTGTGGGAATCAGGCCTCGATAATCTCAGGGTTCTTGGAGTTTTATGGATCCCTAAGGGAGAAGGAAGAAGGCTTGCAGCCACCTTGGGAAGTGTCGCCAGTGAAAGGCAAAACTGCAAGAACCACCCACAGGCGAAGGGAAACAATAAGCAAATTTGTCTGTTGATCGGCCCAGGCTCCGAGTGGGCAAAGAAAAGAAAGGCCTGCCTTCATCCTGGAATTCCAGCCAGAGGCTCACCCTCGCCCGGGCTTCCTGCTCAGCTTTATGCTTCGAATGATGCCCGTCTTAAACCATTCTCTCAGGGGCTGAAGAGAGAGAACAGCAAGTAGGGTATTTACCTCACACGCAGCAGACCTGGGTTCAATCCCTGGCATCCCATAGGGTCCCCAGAGCACCATCAGGAGTAATTCCTGAATGCAGAGCCAGGAACAACCCCTGAGCATCGCTGGGTGTGAACCAAAACCCAAAATATAATAATAATAAAAGAATAAAACCAAATGAATGTAGTCTTTCTATGTCTGTCCCTCTCTTTCTGACTCATTTCACTAAGCATGATACTCTCCATGTCTACCCATTTATAAGCAAGTTTCATGACTTCATCTCTCCTAATTGCTGCATAGTATTCCATTGTGAAGATGTACCAAAGTTTCTTTAACTAGTCACCTGTTTTAGGGCACTTGGGTTGTTTTGAGATTTTGGTGAATGTAAACAGTGCTGCAATGAACATATAGGTACAGATGTCATTTCTACTGTGCTTTCTGCATCCTCAGGATATATTCCCAGAAAGACAGTAGATACAAGAGCCAGGAGGACTGTCCCATAACTGGAAGCCTGCTTCATGAGTGGAGGGGAGAAGGCAGATGGAATAGAGAAGGGATCACTAAGAAAATGATGGCTGGAGGAATCAGTCGGGATGGGAGATGTGTGCCAAAAGTAGATAACGGACCAAACATGATGACCTCTCAGTGTCTGTGTTGCATGCCATACTTTTGGGCAAAAGTAGAGAGAGAGTATGGGGAATATTGTCTGCCATGGAGGCAGGGGGAGGGTGGGAAAGGGGCCGTATACCAGGGATATTGGTGGTGAGGAATGTGCACTGGTGGAGGGAGGGTGTTTAATCATTGTGTGATTGTAACTATCTCATGGTGATTCAATACAATTTTTTAAAAAAGAATAAAACCAAGCTGTACTTTTTTCCAAGCCTCACTGTTTAACCAAACAAAATTCAAAAGATGGGGACTGGAGTGATAGCACAATGGGTAGGGCGTTTGCCTTGCACGTGGATGACCCGAGTTCGATTTCCAGCATCCCATATGGTCCCCTGAGCACCGCCAGGAGTAATTCTTGAGTGCAGACCCAGGAGTCACCCCTGTGCATCACCAGGTGTGACCCAAAAAGAAAAAAAAATCAAAAGATTAGCCTTAAATCATTTTGTAATGCTCAAGATGGTTTTATCGTGTGTGTTGGTGGGGAGGGGGTGTGAGCTGCACCTAATGGTGCTCAGGGATCACTTCAGGCAGTGTTCAGAGAACCAGGTGAGCTCAACCCCCCGAGCTCTCTCTGGCCCCTTCAAGGTCAATAAACCTAAATAAACCAGTGCTCCTGATGGACTGGTTTTCTCACAACCCAAGAATTTATCTGTCTGCCACTAGGAACTTTGTGTAAATGTATCTGTGCAGTCACAGACCCGGCACAGGGCTGAGCATAAGCAGAGTGAGGATGCAGAGGACAGTCTGGCAGAAGCGCACGGCAGGGACGAGAGCAGGGACCTTCAAACACCAGTGCATGGACCCGTCCAGCAGCGCAGGTGCAGGAAGGCTAGGAACCCCTGCTCTGCTGCCAGTCCATGCACCGGGGTGCCAGCCAGGGGCCAGGCCACGGGTGCGAACAGCTCAGAGAAGCCCGAACTGAAAAGAATAGCTCAGAGCCCAGCTAAGAATCAGGCATCTATTTCAACTAGGAGCATGTGGGGATCTTACAAACAGCGTGGTCACGGAAATATATATATATATATATATATATGTGTGTGTGTGTGTGTGTGTATATATATATTTATTTATTTATGATTGGGACACTACTGAAAAGAAAAAAATTCTAAAATTACTGCCTCAACAGTGACAGGAAGAAAAGGATGTGTGGAGGTGGCGGGGGGAGGTCCTGAGGTTGTCAACATAAATCACCTGAAGAAAATGTGAAGGGCCTGGGAGGAGCTGTGGTGAACTTAGTTTCAGACAAGAGAAACCTGCAATGATGCTGGAGGAGAACTACCCGCCACTAGGTATCTGTAATCATGCAGTTACACGAATGACAAACAGAAGACAGACTGCAGTAGCCCAAGGAGTCACAGCGCCCAGCAATCCCACCCTCAGGCTGTGTCCCTGACACAACTTCTCAGGGTTGGGATGGCCGCAGTGTTGACCTCCTGTCACCAAGGACCCTGAGGGAGCACGCTTGGCAGCTCTCTTTCTTCCTGAAGGGAAGCTGAGGGAGATTTCTGACAGGAGAGACTGAAGTTTGAGGCCAACCGACAGCCTGGAAGGGAAGCCCGCCAGGGCTGTGACAGCGAGTTCCAGAGCAGAGTCTGTGTCCAGTGACCGCAGGCCCCACGGGTACCCTGACTGCCATGTCCTGAGAGACACCAACCTAGAACCAACTGTGAGGCAGGCGACACCCTCATTCCTTGCATGCAGAGGTAGCAAAGTTCAGGCTCTAAGCAGTTGCTTTTTTTTTTTCTATTTTTATTAGTGGGCTGGAGCAATAGCCCATTTGCCTTGCACGCAGCCGATCTGGGTTCGATTCCTCCGCCCCTCTTGAAGAGCCCGGCAAGCTACCTAGAGTATCCCACTCACACGGCAGAGCCTGGAAAGCTCCCCGTGGCATATTTGATATGCCAAAAACAGTAACAACAAGTCTCACAATGGAGACGTTACTGGTGCCCGCTTGAGCAAATCGATGAGCAATGGGATGACAGTGACACTAACAGTGACAGTTGTTTATCAGTCACCATAAAATTACAAAGTTATTCATGATTAGGTCTCAGGCATACATTGTCTCAGCCCCAATCCCTCTACCACTGCCCGCTTCCCTCCACCAATTTTCCCCCTCAGCCCCTTTTGCTTTTTTTTTTTCACGAGGCACAATTCTTTATCTATTGCCAACCAACTCTGTTATATTAGAGAGTAACCCAACATAATAACTATTCAAGCAGCATTTTTGATGTTCGGATATAGTTAGAATGGCCATGATTTTTTTAAATAACTTTATAAAATAGAAATTATCCTAATAATATAAAAGTCACATCACGGAGTACTTTTTAAAAATGCATGAGCCTTTGCATTATGGTTTATTGTACTACTGCCGACAGGGTTTCATACAAAACACTTCAGCACCTTTCCGCACTCCCTCCTCCTCCCGTCTGATCTTTCCTTCACTATAGCAGCTGCCCCCACCTCCACCCCCCTCCCCTCCCCTTCTACCCCCCAGCCCCCTCAGGGGGGATATTTCCTACTGAGCCAGTTCTCATGTTCTTTGTTCCCACATCTTTGGTTATTCATTATTCCCCCATGATGTCTCCTTATACTCCACATATGAGAGACAGTTCCTGCCTTTAGGCTAACTTGTTACCCAGCAATAGATAACCAACACAAAATTTCACAGCAAATTTACAGACCTAAAAAAAAAATTAAAACCAAAAATATTAATGTACACAGAAAGGGGCAGAAGGAAAATATTGCTTTGCAACAGCTGAAACGATGGCCAGGTTTCCTCTGTAACTGTGGAAAATATTACCTTTTCCTGTAGCTCTCAATCACCAAAGATACCACATATGAACCATATGGCATTATTTAACCTTTCCTTTCCTGACTAACCCCTAGGCATTTCACTCACAAGGTAACATTTGGTCGGTTCCACCAGCAAAGGCAGATGGTTCTTTAACACTTTACAGTTGTCCAAAGTGGATACCATTCAGGAATCAGTTTGTGAAAAGTGACAAAGCTATCTTACAGGTTCGTGGTTGTCATTTTCTGTTAATTTAAGTGCAACTAGCTAATACTTTAATGCAAAAATCTAAAGCTAGTAGAACACTGATCTCAGCTCCCAGGTAAAACATAAAACTTGGCTGGCTGTCAAGTAAAACGTGAAAACATAATATAAGAGCATTGGACGTGGAGAGAAAGGTTTAAAAAAGGAAAAGTCCGAATGACAAGTAGTATCTGCTTTGATTTGGTTTTAGTTTTAGTGTTGGTGCTAGGGATCGAACACACACGACAGGCTTGCTGAAGGTGGGCCACTGAGCCATGACCCAGGCAACAACAAATATTTATATTGAACAACTTTCTAAATGTCAAACGCCTCGGTAAAGAGTTTGCCTTGAACATGGCCAACCTGGGTCCAATCTCTGGTACCCCACCAGGAGTGATTCCTGACAGCAGAGCCAATAGCAAGCCCTAAATAACTCCAGGTATAGCCCCACCAAACAAAACAAACCAAAAACCCCAAAATCATCTATAAACTCTAACATTATCCTTATTTTAGAGAGGAGAAAACTGAGTTTTTAACAAAGCTTAAGAGTTTGCCTAATGGGGCTGGAGCGATAGCACAGTGGGTAGGGCATTTATTTGCCTTGCATGCGGCTGACCTGGGTTCGATTCCCAGCATCCCATATGATCCCCCGAGCACTGCCAGGAATGATTCCTGAGTGCAGAGCCAGGAGTAACCCCTGTGCATCGCCCGATGTGACCCAAAAAGGGAAAAAAAAAAACAGAGTTTGCTTAGTGGGGCACTATCAGCAAGGAGAGACACTGCAACCAGAATCCAGGTATCTGATGCCAAGGATCTAGTTACTTTATTACTATTTTATGTGATTCTTCCTCAAATGATTACTATGTTTTCTGGAAGAGAAAATGGTTTCTACGGGCAGAGTGTTCCAGAAATATCTGAGGAACGATTTCGGCCAAATCTGGACGTATTAAGAGAAACCGGGACTTCCAAATTAGAAATGAATTCTGGGAGGCACCACGGCTGCTTGTGGACCCGAGTCCATTCTCAGGCAGTGCCAGGATGCACCGGACAGGAGGAGACAAGATGCGGGGCCCCTGACACCAGCTGGTTCCCAGAGGCCCCTGCTGACCAGACGGCGAAGGACGGGAGTCTCCCAGTGCTCACTCTGCCCTGCGCCCTCCTTCCCACCACACAGTGACACGCTAGCAAGCCAGTAGGGTGAGCAGCACTCAGCCACTTTGTGGCTCTTTCGTCACAAAGTCCTTTTTCTGGGCCGAGAGATAACCCAGTGACCTAGAGGAGTGACCCGGGTACTACCCACAACCCTACACAGTCCTCAGAGCACTGTGGGGAGTAACAACCGGGTGCAGAGCCAGAAGTAGCGCTGAGCACCTCTGGGTCTGCCCTCCAAATAAATATTTACATCCCTGTGCATGCACAGACCAATACAACCCCCCCTACTTCTGCTTTACTGAGGAATTGCTATAAGAAACAGTAATGTGAAGAACATGTCTACAATTCTGAGGAATGACCCATCGCATTATGTAATATGTGTTGCAAAAGCACCCACACAATCATTTAGTGCCAGGAAAAAAAGGTCTCTCTCCTCTTGACATGCGGCTCTGTTTCCTTTCAACAAAACAATGAGAATTATATAATCCTTTCTTTCCCACATTTTTTTTTCTCTTGCCTTCCAGGAAGGACAAAGATAAATTTCATGCTTACTTAGAATTACAAAGTTGGCCAAAAGTTACCAGTACATTTATTTCCATCTCCTTTTTAAATGGGTTTACTGGATATATATCTTTTGCTATAAGCTATTTCAATTCCTTTCACAAATGTAAGCAGAACATAAATTATGAGTATAATAAACCACCCCCTACTCTGAGAGGAAAAACATGTATTCTCTACCTCAGTGAATAACTAGAAACCCCAGAGTCCCTGAAAATGTTCCATTTCACTCAATCAAGCCCTATCTGTTAATCCATCTAAATGGGATTTTTTTGTCCTTCTTCTGTTTTTCACATCTCCATGGCAGTGCTTTGGATTAGTCTATTTGTTATAAGAAGCCTCCATATTAATCTCCCTGACTTTTACATCAACCCTCTCAATGACTAATTTTTTTTTCAATGACTAATTTTATCATTAATTAATTAACCCACACATTAATTTCTTCAATACTACCCCAAAATTTCTAATGCAAAATTGTCTCTTTATGGTCCAAATTTCTCAGTCTGTCTTCTATAGGATGAGTCCTGAAAGATTCATTTTACATGTACTGCCATGTATAAGGGGGTTGACACCTCCATATTTATTAGGTCTTATCTTACTCACATCCTACCCCTCCATAATGACCCTCCTAAATACCTGCACCTCCCTCAGGAGCAATTTTGGGGGGCATCCTTCTGTACTTTTTGAATTGGATTACAATCATACAAAATTTCAATGGTGTGTGCTTGCTTCTTTCTTTCTTGGCCTAGTCCATCACCAAACTGGCCTATTTCAGCAAATAAAATCATCATTCATCATTCACCCAACTGGTCCTCCTCCAAATGTTAGAGTCATCCTTGTCTCTTCTTTTGGTCACATCCTACATCAAAACTACCAGCAGGGACCAGAGAAATAGTACAGAGGCTAGGGACCGTGCTGAAGAGTGGCTCACCCTGGTTGAATCCCCGACATGGCACACCATCTCCCGAACACAATGAGCCGTGATCCCTGAGCCCAGAACCAGGAATAAACCCTGAGCACTGCCCCGTGTGGCCCCCTAAACAATCCACCAAACAAACACAAAGCTACCAGCAAATCCAGTATACCAGTCATCCTGCAGCATCTGTTACACCACTCAAAGGCTAGCCTCTGGACTAAGCCCCATCACATATCACCTGAGTCCATAGTGGCAGCCTCCTCCCTAGAGGCTCTGATTTCACACACACACACACACACACACACACACACCCCTTCTAAAACCTATACTCCAGGACCACAAGATCCATTTGCAGAAAACCTTGTGGGGCCACAGAGACAGTACAGGGAAAGGTGTTTGCCTTGCATGCAGCTGACCCCAGTTCAATCCCCAGCACCACGTGTTTCCTGTAGCAGCACTAGGAGTGACCCCTGAGCCAGAAGTAGCCCCTAAGCACTACGAGGTGTGGCCCCCAAATAAAGAGAGAACGACAACAAAGGAACATTTGGCAATGTCCAGCGATGTTTTGTTTTGGTGGTCACATGAGGCAAAAAGGCAATCTACTGGCATGATTTTAGCTAGAAGCTAAGGATTCTGCTAAATACTCTGCAATACGTAGGAAAGCCATTCAGTTGATTACCAACAAAGACATATGCAGCCTAAAAGGTAAAAAGAATAAAAGCTGAGAAGCTATGCTCTCCTATAATAGACTCCATTAACTGCCAATTGCTTTGGTATTTTTTTTTTTTTGGAGAAGGGGAGGTCACACTCAGTGATGCTCAGGGGTTACTACTGGCTCTGCACTCAGGAATTATTCCTGGAGGTGCTTGGAGACCATATGGGATGCCGGGGATTAAAACCGGGTTGGCTTTGAGCAAGGCAAATGCCTACCCGCTGTACTATGGCTCCAGGCCCTGCCTTGGTATTTTCTTCACAGTAATAATCACTACCTGACGTTTATTTGTTCATAGGTTTACCCTCCTTGAGGGAGGTTTTGTCTCCCTCGCTGGAACTTTATACAGGGCCTAGAATAACTCCTAACATATCGATACTCAGTAAATGCCTATTGAAAGAATAAGTGGACAGGAGGTACTTCAAATAATGCTGAATTATTTGTGACCATCAAAACATCCCAGACTTCACTATGTTTTGTACCACCAGCTATTGCGAACGTGGAACACTGTGAGATTGAAAGGCACTATGATTCATCCTTAGGAGAATAAAGGCACATACTAATTTTTATTTCTGTTTCTTACATGGTGGCAAGTAGGCTCCCCCAAGCAGATTTCTGGATTCACACTTTTCTATACTGCTCATATTTCAATGGTGATGGCAAAAATGGCAGTGAAAGTTCAAATAGTAAATAGCTCAGTATTTCAGATTTAGGACTTAACCCAAGAGAAGCTCCATTATCCAAGAAGGTAACCCAGGCACCTCATAGCCAAGAAATAAATCTTTGCAAAGTTAAATAACAGTTTATATCTGAACACCAACATTAAAAAATTGTTTGTGATTATTTTCAAAGCAACACAACTGCCATCAAGAGGCTTCAATATCAGCGTCCACATACCTGCTCGTTTAGCTTCAACACAGGCAATATTTATTTCTTCTTTCAAATCCCAGTTTTCATTGGCTATGGCTTCCCCCACTCTAACAAATCTTCCAACTGCCAAGTTCACAGCTTGTCCTACACGCTGAATGGCTTGCAGAGTTTTATCAGACTTTTTAGTGTTATCTTTGTGATTAATAAGTGTCGTGATCTAAAAATAAAGATAACAAGAACTTAATTTTATCTCAATTTTTTAAAGAAAAATCTGCATCACAAAGGCCAAGGAAATAAAACATAGAATACCGGAAAAGTCTAAACTTGACGCTTTTCATGTTTTAACCCAGCAATGATCAGAAGAGCATCCTGAATTTCAGTGTCCTTATTGATGATAACTCCACAAGTAACCTCAAATAGTGAATGCCCTTCATCACCTGGCATCCCATTCACTGCCAAACTCAGCACAGAGCCTATACAGACACATCTGCGCCAAACTGTTTTACTCAAATTGGATGTTCCAGAATGATCACTGCAACCTGTTTTATACTTTTAAGTCACAAACTAAGTAAACGAAATACCAAATGTTCCAAGCCCTGAAATAAAATATACAAAAGTGACATGCTACTGGAATTTTCAAAATGCCTTAGAAAATTACGTAAAGGATGCTGACGCTGATATATATATATATATGATATCTCATATAAGCTAACTAGCATGTATTCACTGAATATAACTATCAAATGATGTCATTATGCCTATTTTTTTTTCTTTTTGGGTCACACCTGGCGATGCACAAGGGTTACTCCTGGCTCTGCACTCAGGAATTACTCCTGGCGGTGCTCAGGGGACCATATGGGATGCTGGGATTCGAATCCGGGTCGGCCGCGTGCAAGGCAAACGCCCTACCCGCTATGCTATCACTCCAGCCCCCATTATGCCTATTAACAAAGACCAAACTAGCTCACCAAGAGAAAAAGGGAATCTCTGAATGCAATTACTGTGTGCCAATAACATGTGGTATGAACAAAATAAAAGAATAAAAGGATCAGAAAGGTCTAGGTGGAGCCTTGGTTCTGCCATTATGAGCTAAATGACTGGGGAATTTACTTGGTCTCTTTAAATTTCTTCATCTGTTAGTATTGTTTCTTAAATTCTGAATATTTCCTAGATACCAGGTTTTTAGGATACATCAGGAAGCACGACAAACACATGAAATACACTGCACACGGGGGTGGATAGTACAGGGGCTAAGGTATGTGCCTTCCATGTGGCCAACGCTGATTTAATCCCTGGCCTCACTTGGCCCCCAGGTATTGCTGGTACAGCCCGGGAGTCCTCTGAACAGTGACAGCTACGGGCTGGATGTCCCTAAACACCACTAAAGAGGGCCAGGTGATTCCCACCACGGCAAGGTCCAAGCCATCGGCTCCTCCAACCATGGCACTGAACTGGGCTCGCTCTCTGGTGCATTCTTAGCATTACTTGGGAAACACGCACCACACACACATCACATCCCTATCATATGTCAAATGAAATTCTACGAAACAGCAATAAACAAGGATGGCAAGACCCACGCTCTGGTAGAGCTAACATTCTCGTGGACAGGTAAGCATGTATGAGGGAAAGAAAAGATTTACTGTTAAGGTTACATGAGACATAACCATAAAATCATATGATGGAAAGTATCTTTCAGCTTCTGTGAAAAAGTGATATTTAAGTTAGATGTCTAAAAATATCAAGGAGATGGAAGGAAGGGGAAACATCAGGAGGAAAAAGCATGTTGGAAGAAGAAATGAAAGTTTTAAAAAGAAGGGCTAAAAAGATAGTTCAGGGGTTCGGGCACTCCACTGCATGCATGCAGCCGCCCCTGGTTCAATACCCAGCACTGCATATGGCCACCCCCTCCCGCCCCAAGGACCTCCAAAGTGATCCCTGAGCACAGAGCCAGGAGTAATCCCTGAGCACTGTTGGGTGAGGCCCCAAAACCAAAAAATAAAAGAAAATTAAATTGAATTTAAGATAGAAAGAAAGAAAGAAAGAAAGAAAGAAAGAAAGAAAGAAAGAAAGAAAGAAAGAAAGAAAGAAAGAAAGAAAGAAAGAAAGAAAGTGGGAGGGAAGTTCCCTTAGGAATAAGCCTGTTCTATTTAAGAAATGAGAAAATGCCTCCCAAGAGAGCAAGTATAAAATACCAACTGAAAAATACCAATTTCTTTTATTCAGAGGTGAGAACAATGCCCTAGCACAACTGGATGTGGTCCCAAAGGCCTTCCCCTCTGAGAGAGAGAGAGAGAGAGAGAGAGAGAGAGAGAGAGAGAGAGAGAGAGAGAATGAGAGAGAGAGAATGAGAGAGAGATAGATCAGATTTTGTTGCTGAGCTGTATGAGTTTCTGATACATTGGGGACACTAAACACCTTACTAGATAGATATGTGACTTGTGAATATTTTTCTCCCTCCTTATAGTTTGTCTTTCTCTGTGTGTTTGTGTCTGTGGGTTTTGTTGTTGTTTTGACTCTAGAGAAACTTTTAATTTTCCTCTTATTATTGGTTGCTTTGGGTGTCAAATCCAAAAATCCATTGCCAAGACTGATTCATGGGGAATTTTTCCTGGGTTTTCTTCTTATTAGGTCTCCTTTTTTTTTTTCTTTTTTGGGTCATACCCAGCGATGCTCAGGGGTTACCCCTGGCTCTGCACTCAGGAATCACTCTTGGCAGTGCTTGGGGAACCATATGGGATGCCGGGGATCGAACCCGGATCAGCCGCATGCAAGGCAAACACCCTACCCGCTGTGCTATCACTCCGGCCCCTTTAGGTCTCCCATTTAAATCTAGTATGTCTCAGGTTGATTTCATGGGCGGTATGAGTTCAAATTCTTTTTTTTTTTTTTAACCCATGTGATTATCAGTCTTTCCACACCATTTATTGGAGAAACAATGTTTCCCCCATTAAGTGTTCTGGCTCCCTTATCTGACATTTATTGATGACATACCTGCGAGTTTATTTGGGGGTTCTCAGTGTATATTTTTATGCCTAACTGTCTAATCAAACTGTTTTGTTTCCTTATGCTGTGCAGTGTAATATGGGCTGGAAGTATAATGCCTCAAGCTTTAGTCTCCTTCCTCAGGATTCCTTGGGGTAGCTGAGATCTTTTTTATTTCAATACAAATTCCAGGATTTTCCATTTCCTTCTGAAATGACTTTGGAATCTCGACAGTGTCTCACTCAATCTATATATGGTTCCGGGTAGCATTTCAATATGACTTCTTCTAATCCATAAACCTGTGTGACCTCAAGTTGTGTCACCAACATCTTGTAGTTTCAGCATCCAAATCTCCCATCTCCTTGGTTAAAGTTTTCCCTTTCCCCACCTTCTCTTCCTTGTCTATGTTATGACGACGAAGCGGCTCACACGTTTGGGTGCAGTGCTCACATATTTTAATTGTGGTGTAGACACACACTTTATTATAGTGTGCCAGAGGTCACAGACTTTGTTATCATGCAATGCTTCGCCTGCAGGAGGCCAGAATTCAATTCCTGGTGCTTTGTGGTCCTCGGAGCAGTGCCAGGAACGGCTTCAGAGAAAGGAACCAAGAGTAGCCCCTGAGTGTACTTGGGTGTGGCTCAAAGACAAAAACCCCCACAGAAAACAAAAAGAGAAGTATAGGACAGATTCAAGTGTTGGGTTTAACACAGTACTCAGTTTACAGTCAGCTTTCAAGAGTATTTACTCAGTTCCTTTATTTAACCCTAACTCAGGGATGATTCAAGAGAAGAAAACTGAGGCTGGAGGGTGCAGGGACGTCTCGCCTGGTGGCTCGCCTGTCCGGCAGATGTGAGGCTCTGGAGCTTGAGCCCCGCACCTCCCCCCACTTTGGCGAGGGCAGTTCTGGTAGTGCTATCACTGTGACCCCCGGTGCCCCAAGAGTGTGGTCTCAATGCCCCCGAGCAAGTGTGTCCAAACACTGAAACTCTGGGCTCTGGCCGGAGGAGCGACAGTACAGCAAGTAGGGCATTTGTCTTGCACACGGCCCACCCGGGTTCGATCCCTGGTATCCTATATGGTCCCCCAAGCACCACCAGGAGTAATTCCTGAGTGCAGAGCCAGGAATTACTTGAGCACCGCCGGGTGTGACCCAAAAAGAAAAAAAAACACTGAAACTCTGTATATGACTCCTGGCACGCATCCCAACCAAGGTGCATGTATGGCAATAAAGGAGTAGGGTGGGAATAAAGAAAAAAAAGAAAGAAAGAGAACTGGAGCTGAAGGAAATCATGTACTTGGTTTATATAACCAAGGAATCATCTTGCTTAGAATTTGAACCCAGGCCTCTGTCTCAAACGAGCCCACCAAGTAATTTTTTTCCAATCTTTTTATTTATTTTTGGGTACCTCCAGCAGTACTTAAAGCTCACTCTCAGCTCTGTGCTCAGGAGTCACCCCTGGAAGTGCTTGGGGATCAAGCCCAGGTCAGCCGTGTATCAGAAGGCAAGCCCCTACCGGCTGTGCCATCTCTCCAGCCCCAGCGCACATTCCTCAAAGTCAAGTATTCGAGTTACGTAACCAGAGAGGAAAGAAGAGGAGCCGTGGTTCAGTTCTCGGGATGCCAGTCCCTGTTCCACATCAGATGGACCCGAGCTGAGGCCAACCCAGGGCCATGACCATGACTGACCATTCCAAGGAAACACTTGGGAACGGGGCTAGATTTTGAATAGGTGTTTAAGCTGTGTTTGTGAAATCCTTGTTTACACAAAGTTTGACATTGCTAATTAGAAAGAGAAGGTCCTGCAAGCAGGCTAAAATGCCAACTATTGTTCAATTCCAAAACACATGTTTTGCTTTCACTACAAGGACCCTCCCCAGAGCCTAATTAGACGTGGCTGTCTTCTTCCTCTTACTTGGAGCAATCTGGAAAATGTTCAAGTCAAATACTGGAGAGGCTTTAAAACTGACATTGAGAGGGGCCAAGTCAATTTATAAAATGCCTTATTAAAAGACCTAGAGTTTTTCCATTATTTTTGAACTTTTTAGAGGTGGGGTTCAAAAGTCACACATTGGCATATAGGAAAACCTAAAGTAATTAAAAATGATCTATAATCCCACTATCCTGCAAGAATTTTGGCACAATTCCTTTCCAGTTTTGTTTTACATGTGCACCTACTTACACCTGCAGTTTTATAAAACTGAGAGCAAACTTCAATGACCTGAAACAAAAAAAAGGAAGTTTCACTGATATTTAACATTAAGCATAAGAGTAGCAGGTACTGTCCTCAGTGTTTTTACATAGACTTACTTACAGTTTACTTCTCTAGGAGACAGATACTATTAGTACTTACTGATAAAAAGCCTCATGTTTGAAGAGGTCAAGGATGTGCTGAAGGTTAAAAATGCGGTGAGTTGTCCTACAGCCTTCTCACTACGCTGCCTGTTTCCTCCCAGGATTAAATTAAGGAGCAAGGGAAAGGCAGTCTGTGGAAGTGCCGTGCACAGTGTAACATGCCAAGTAAAATTTCAGCCATGATTCTACATAAATAGGAGGCTTATTAAGCTGAGAGTCATGACCTGGAGTGACCTCAACAACAATCTCGAAAACACCTGAAATTTGGAATGGTGGTTGGAGAGGGCGCCCCAGGGGAAAGAAAGGCAATCTGACATAGGGAACTCGGCGGTGGGCTTAACATGGAAGAATTTTGCTCTTCGGAGCCTGCTCTCCCTGGAACCCGTATCTCGCTTGCTCGTCTCCAAGTTTCTTTGCTTCCTTATTTCCACTCTGCAGAAGCCCTGCTCTGTTTTGAACACAGACTTCCTCCTTTTCTCTCCTGCCACATCTTTCTCAGCAAGTTTCATTTAATAAAAACTACATTGCTTCTCTCTCACATACACACAACATAGATGAGAGAGAGAGAGAGAGAAAGAAAGAGAGAGAGAGAGAGAGGGAGAGAGAGATGGAGAGAGAGAGGGAGGGAGGGAGGGAGAGAATCTTAGCAGTACTTTCTAATAAAGGGTGTTAAGAAGTACTAACCTTGGGCCAGAGAGGTAGCTCAGAGGCCTGAGAGCACGCACATGGGAAGCCAGGGTACACCATCCCCAGCACACATGCTTCCTTGATCACCATCAAAAATAAGCCCTGGGCACAGAGCCAGGAGTAGCCCCCAAGCATCACCAGGTGTGGCACCCAGACAAGCAACAATGAAGAGGAATACCCATCTGTTACAAAACTGCAGGCAGGTGGGATCTCTCCCTCTCCCTCTCCCTCCCCCTTCTCCTGCCTCCTCCCCCTCCTCCTCCTCCTATTTCTTTTCATTTTATGGGGTGGGGTGCCTTTGTGCCACATCTAACAGTGACCAAGGATTACTGCCCAGATTTGTGCTCAGGGTCACTCCCAGCAATGCTCAGAGGGGCCATGTGGTGGGACTGAACCCATGCCTCCTGCATGCAAAGCATGCAATCAGCCCTTTGAGCTATCCCGCCAATCTCAGTGCTCTTATCTGTAAACAGCAGGGATAATAATAGCATTCACTCACAGGATCATTGTGACACTAAATTAATAAATATAATTAAAGTATTTAGAATAGTCTTTCATATACAAAACACCAGATAATTATTAGATACTACTACACTGTACATTTCTGAAATATCTTTTCTTTCCTCGCATTATGGCATTATACTTATTTTCTAGAATGTTGATAGTAATCTTTTGATTGCAATTTTTTTTTTAAACTTTGGGCCACCCCAGGCAATGCTCAGGGGTTACTCCAAGCTCTGCACTCAGGAATCACTCCTGGCAGTGCTCAGGGGACCCTAGGGTATGCTGGGATGCCAGGAATCATAGCCAAGCCCATGGTATGAAATTGAACGCTCAACCTACTGTACTACTGCTTCAGGCCCTGAAATATTTTTTTTTTGTAAAGAAGTAAATGGCATCCAAAAAGGGAGGAAATGAAGCCAGGATAAAAATATAAAACTCGCCACACCCACCATCTTGCTGGCAGACAAATGGTCCAGCATCACATCTTCAAAAGAACATGATACCAAATCTGGCAGGGAATTCTGGGACCTTCTCGGAATGGAAACCGGCAGAGGCCCCTTCCTGCCTGAAGGCTCCGAAGCCTTCAGCCATACCTGACGCCCTTTGACATAGAAACAGCCCCGATTCACATCTAATCTCGAAAAGAATGATGAGCAGCTGAATCTTCCCAGGAGGAATGAACCTTAGGGCTGAAAACTCTGGGGTGTTCTTAGAACAGCAGTGAGCCAAATTCCCCCCCACCCACCCATGCACCCCGTCTACCATCAGAAAAACCAGCAGCCTCCATCCACACCCATCCTCTTACTGGCAGAGAAACAACAGCCCAGGAGCGCATCTCTGAAGGAACACGATAGTGCCGAATTGTCCCAGATAGACTGGTCCAAGCTTCGAAGTCTGGGACCTCCTCGGAACAGGGCGGGAAGATCCCCCTTTCTAACCTGAAGGCCCGGCAGCCCGCAGCCCTACCTGACACCATCCGACCTAGCAATGGCCCCACAACCCAACCTCATCAAACTGCCAAGCCACCAAACTGTTCCAGCTCCATAGCTCCTGGGCTGGTGAATATCTCAAAAATTTCATAGCGGGGGCTGGAGCCATAGCACAGCGGGTAGGGTGTTTGCCTTGCACGTGGCCAACCCGGGTTCGAATCCCAACATCCCATATGGTCCCCCGAGCACCGCCAGGAGTAATTCCTGAGATGAAGAGCCAGGAATAACCCCTGAGCATTGCCGGGTGTGACCCAAAAAGCAAAAAAAAAAAAAAAAAAAGAAAAATTCCTAGCACTGTCAGCCCAATAGGATCACAGCAGATCTGACGGGAAAGTTGCACAGAAGCCCACCAGGCTCAGTGAGCCTAAACAATCCCACCAAAGGCTCGACTAGCACCAACCAGCACAGCAGATCCTCAATGACTTTAGTGACATCATTCATTCGGAGATTCAACAATGATCATACATG
This sequence comes from Sorex araneus, assembly GCF_027595985.1. Classification (NCBI taxonomy): domain Eukaryota; kingdom Metazoa; phylum Chordata; class Mammalia; order Eulipotyphla; family Soricidae; genus Sorex; species Sorex araneus. The sequence goes on along the minus strand of NC_073302.1, from coordinate 25,789,603 downwards.
GATTCTTGTTGATCCAAGAAGTTGCTAATTCCATTTGCCTTTGTGTTGTAACAAACAAGATGAAGTAAATTTATTTGTGCCTGCAAGAGGGCAGGCTGGGGTGGTGGGCTGGGAACTAGGGACATTGGTGGAGGGAAGGACACACTGGTGGTGGGATTGGTGCCTGAAACAACTGTTTAATGAACAACTTGGTAAATCATGGTGTTATAATTTTAAAAAAAAAGTTTTTTTAAGCACTAAGCCTTAATTCCCAGGGTTCGAGAGACAGTACAATGAGCAAGGCACTTGCCTTACATGTGGCCAACCTGGTTCAATCTCTGGCATGCCATATGGTCCCGTAAGCACCACCAAAGTGATTCCTGAGCACAGAGCCAGGAGTTACCCTCAAGCATCGCTGGGTGTGGCCCAAACACACACTAATAATAATGACAATAATAGTGATATAATAATAATAATAATAATTTTAAAACTCTTCATTTCCGGGAATCTTACAAATAAGGAAAGCAGCCGGGACAAAGAGGTTCATCTCTGACTTTAATTTGGCAGATAAGTTCTCAAAACTGTAAGATATAAAACTCAGCTACTCAGCAGGGTAAACCAATAAGGCAGGAAACATCAAATCACCAAGTCTTAGGTGCTTTAAACAAGAACACTTCCTTTGTTCATCATTTTCGTTGGATTGCTACGTGTTTTATCTTTGCAATTAAAGACATACATAATCACATACACACATCAGCACTCTATTCATCTCCAACTAAGAAAAGGACCGTGAAAAGCTTTGAGGACAAAACGGAGAGAAATAAGAAGAGGAGGTGAACTGCCTTCAAAGTCGAAAGTCTGCACAGCGGTGAATGCAGTAAATCACAGACAGGAAAAGATTAGTGGGTGCAGAGTAACTCTGCACACACAGGGCTGGAGCCATGGGGCAGGTATTCTCTCCCCGTCCTTGCATGAAAACATTAAGTCTGGGAGTAGGAGTTTTGACAGGAAGAATGAAGTGATTAATAAAGAAGGTGGGAAGCTGCTCTGTGAAAGAAAACAAAAAAAAAATGTCGGGAAATTAGCCCAGTCCTTGAAAGATGAAAAAATTATGAACTACACACTGTGTAACAAATGAATGTATAGAATTCAGATATGTTCAGTTTAAAGAAATAAAGAGCTAGGCACTCACCACTCTGCTTGAAGAGAGCTCTTGAGGTCAGTCCCTGACAACTTGAATGGATTCCCCCTCTTTCAACATCCTACTGCTCCTTCACCCCATGAAAAATCACTCTGGTTTTGCACTCATCACTCCCTGATTAGTGTGTGTTGGGAGGGTGAGGGGCGAGGGCGTAGGGTTTGGGTCGTATCACCACTGGTGGATCATACCTGGCAGTGCTGGGACCATAATGTGATACCAGGAAACAGACTTTGTGTTGGCAGCACATAAGGCAAGCACCCTGTACTATCCCTCCAGTTCCATTGCTCCAGTTCCATTGCTCCCTTATTTTAACTATTGTACATACTATATCACTAAGTGGTTTTGCTTTCTCTAGTTTAAGACCGTTTTGTTTTTTTTTCATTCAAGGCTGCATTTTTGAGATTCATCCATATGGATCATTATAGCTGTGTGATTCATTCATTTCATGGATACAAATACGGTATGTCACGCTATGAACCTAGCATAATTTTAAACATTCATTAGAATAGTTTCTAGGTTGGGGCATTAGTACAAAGACTGCCACCATACCAATCCATGTCTGTAACACATTTGTAAAAGCTTTCCTAAGACTATGGATTTAAAGTGGGACTTCTAGCCATAGTTACTGTCTAGCAGCTTAGTTACTACATAGCCACTACTATCATACTTACTATCTACCCTCGATGTGAGCGGATTACACCAAACTATTTTCCAACTGACATTTCCATTAGCTCCACACACATCAGCAATGCTACTCTCATCATAGGTTTAAAATTGCACTTCACTGACTGCTGGTGGAATTGAATATCTCTTCTGAGGTCTTATAGTCATCTGTTTCGTCTTCTGAAAAAGGACTCCTCACTAATTTATATTAACCAGTATTTAACCAAACAATCAGTATTTTTTTTTTCTTTTTGAGTCATACCTGGTGATGCACAGGGGTTACTCCTGGCTCTGTGCTCAGGAATTACCCCTGGCGGTGCTCCAGGAACCATATGGGATGCTGGGAATTGAACCTGGGTCAGCTGCATGCAAGGCAAACGCCCTACCCGCTGTGCTATCGCTCCAGCTCCCAATCAGTAATTTTTTATCTTTTCCTTTGGTTTTTGGACCACATCTGGTGGTTCTCAAGGCATACACCTGGTTCTGTACTCAGGGATCACTCTTGATGGTGCTGGGAAGATCATATAAGGTGCTTGGGGGATCAAATCCAAGTTGGCCACATGCAAAGCAAGCACCTTACCCACTGGTGATATCTCTTGGACCAGTAATCATCTAATTATTGATTCATTAGGGATCTTTACCTTCTCCTGTATTACCAATCATGGTTGATCATTTGTGCTGCAATCATGCTCTCTCATTTTATGGCTTCTTTCAATTTCCATGGAGATTCTTTATTTCCACCAAGTAAAATTCACCCATCTTTGCTTAGAATTTGTACTTTTGGTATAGTAAGAGATCTTTTCTTGTGGTGAGATGGTGAAAATACCCCATTTTTTACTAGAAGTATTATAAGTTTTCACTTGTATATCAATGTTCTTAATATTGAAATGGAGTGAAGGGGGGGTTCAGATCTGGCGATGCTCAGGGGTTACTCCTGATGCTGCATTCAGGAATTGCTACTGGCAAGTACTGTACCCACTGTAGTATCTCTCCAACCCCTAAAATTGGAATTTTTATATACACATGTGATGTGATAGGGATTCAATTTTGTGTTTTTGTTTAGATAACCAATTGACCCAGTCCCATCTAGAAAAAAAAAATTCTTCCATTGCCCACTCACTGACCAGTCAGGCTAATTCTGCAATTTTTCAAATTTTCAGAGACTTGTGAATTGCTTTTTTGATTCTTTATTTTGTCTCACTTGTTATGTGCCTCCCTCTATGGTTACACTCTGGCTGTCTTAATCACTAGCAATACAGCGAGTATTATTATTATTATTATACCTTATTATATAATGCTATAGTATAAGCAAGTCTACCAATATTGTCTTACTTTTAGGTCTTATTAGCTAGTTGTTCATTCTTATAAAATTTTACAATTACTCTGATCAAATTTGACAGGGAAAATTCTACTGGAATGGCATTAACTTTCATAGATCAATAGGGAAAATTGATATATCTATAATCCAGAGTCTAGCTAGAACACAGTGATAGTCAATCGCATTTATTTAGGTCTACGTGACGTTCAATAAAAATTTGAAATTTTCTTCACAATGCTTGACTTTCTTTTACCAACCATACATTTTAGGGTACAAAAAATTTTTGCTGCCATTTTAAGCCTAACTGCATTTTTAGAATTAGCTTTGGGTTATTAATATAGAGGAATTTAAAGACTCACTAACTCCCTTACTTTTTATAACTTATGTATAGACACTTGAGTTTTCTACATAAATAAAATGTGACAATAAGAGTTCTGATTTTCCTATCTTTACACTTTTTACTTCATGTCTTCATGTCTTAGATAGGATTTCCAGTACATTGTTCAACAGAGGCTGTGATAACAGGGATCCTTCCTTTTGTTATTCCTGGCCTTAAAGGAAATGTTTCTTTTAAATTTGCTACAATGTTAACTGCAAGTTTGCTGTAGATACTCTATCAGGATGAGAAAGTTTTTATGACTGGTTAACTTAGTATCTTTTATAATGATTACAAACTGCATTTAATCAACTGCTTTTGATATGAACATTTCTTTTCCTATGTGAAGATATGTACATATATGTAAGTATATATAAATATGTATGTATAGATATATTTACTAATATTAACTCATTGCATTCTTACCATAAGATTGGTACCCAGAATGTTCTATTTGGAAGGACAGAAATCTGATACATGGTATCAGAGTAGAAATCATTTTCTTAAAAACTCATTGACATACTATGCTCGTCCCACTTATTTACATGAAAACCAGGTCTCCTCTAGGTTGAGCTTTCGAACTACATTCTGCAGTTTATGCTCACTCGGCACACAGAACAGGCTCCTCTAAACAGATCCTGTTTCCCAACTAGAAAAGAGTCTCTCAAAGAGCAGCAGTTGAGGGACACATACCAAATACGCAAAAAAAAATAATTCTTTTTTTTCTGGGAGAGGGAAGTGAGGGTGGGGATTTGAACTGGGTTCTAACTCTCCCACTCTGGTCTAACTCTTACTATCTTATCCATATTCTTGTGGGTAAGATGGTGAACATAAGTTGATAATGCAGCATCCTTAGAACATGACACTTCTCAACATACAGGTTTTTTCCAAGTTTTTCTAGGGGCCAAAGCAATACCACAGTGAGTAAGATGTTTGCCTTGCACATGGCCAACCTGATTTCGATCCCCAGCATCCCAACTAGTGCCCCAAGCACTGCCTGGAGTGATTCCTGCGTACAGAGCCAGGACAAAGCCCTGAACAGAGCTGGGCATGTCCCCCCCTCCCACCACCACCAAAAAATGTTTATTGTTTTAATCCATTCACAGTTAAGTCATCTTCAATCGCACGCCACACTTTCCTGATTTGTTAACAGTATTCCAGCGATATGTGCTTGCTAATGTTTCCAAACTGGGGTGAGGGGTACTTTACCATATCTGGTGGTTTTTAGGGGCTACTCCTGAATCTGTGCTCAGGGATCCCTCCTGCCTAAGCTCAGGCGATCAACCATATCTGGTTCTGGGGATGGAACCAGGGTCAGCAGCTTGCAAAGTAAGTTCACTACCATCTCTCCATCTCCAACATGTCTTGATTATTTTTTCTTAATTACTATATTGTGGGGACCACACCCAGCAGTGCTCAAGGGCCAAGAAGTGCCAGGTATCAATCTTAGGGCCTCTTACATGCCTCATATTCTCTAAAATTCGAACCACATCCCTGGACCATGATTTTCTTTTCTTTTTTTTTCTTTTTTAGCATAATTTGATTTTTTTCTCAGAGAGTTCAGTCAATTACGGGGAATAGTGACTGCACTGCACAAAAGCTATCACAGCGGCAAGGTAGCTTGTAGGATAAGGCATGTCACCATCAGCTCAGGCCCTGTGTGAAGAGGAGGGGAGGGCTGGCATTTTCCAACTCTTTGGCATTGACCTCTAGTTAACTCCCAGCAGTGAGTCACACATTTCCTCCTCCACTCTCCCACTCTCTCTGCCTTCCTTCTCCTCCAGAATTGCACAAAGCAGAGCTGTAGCATGGATACATTTTGAGCTGCCATACTGGGGAAAGTTACCATGTCTGCAGACTGGAGCCACCTTCCAACCTGTGTTCCCACTGGCCACCTCTATCTTCTGCACCTGCTGCTGGCTGACCTCATCCCTGCTTCTACTCTCTTGGGAGGACACATCCATGTGGTTTTACTGAAAGCACTGACTCGAGCCAGGCCACTTGGGTTCAAATCCAAGTCTGGGGCTGAAAGCCCCAAGACAAGTCAGTTACTGTCACTTTCCCTCAGTTCCCTTCTCCGTGTAATCAGAGCCTATATCCACCTAATAAGCTTGTGAGGAGATATAAAGTGAGTTCATATATATAAAGCACATGGCCAGGGTTGGAGCGATAGCACAGCGGGTAGGGCATTTGCCTTGCACGCGGCCGACCCGGGTTTGATTCCTGGCATTCCATATGGTCCCCCAAGCACCACCAGGAGTAATTCCTGAGTGCATGAGCCAGGAGTAAACCCATGTGCATCGATGGGTGTGAGCCTAAATAAATAAATAAATAAAGTACATAGCCCCGTGGCCTGTGGTCTATAAGCATTATATCTGCATAGTTAAATAAATGGATAAGCTAATATCAGCCAGGGTCTCTTAAATCTACTCATGCATTTCTCATTTTGTCTGAGGTTGGGGAGGGGAGAAAAAGAGAGGGGGGTAGGGGGCAGGTGAGGCGTGTGGGGGTGGGGGGAGTGTTCTTTAGACAGGGGATACTAACTGACCTTGGCACTCCTGCCCACACCTCTGTCCCCCTCTCAGACAAGGAAGAGAAGCGGGGAGAGCAGGACGACCGTATGGCCACTCATTGTTCTGCCAGGCAGGCTAAAACGAGCACAGCTGAAAATAAACGGAGCCGTTTATTTAATCAGCACAACGGGCAGCGAAGGACATGTGTGACTGCTGTTTTCAAATATTTGCAGGGCTGGGATGGAGAAGGAGAAGAAGCACTGAAAGGTCTGAGGCACAGCTTCTGAGCTCCCCCCCTTCCCCCTCCCCGAACACACCGAGAGAGGCAGGGCACGGGTGGCCAGGTGTCAAGGGCGCTGGAAAGAAAGAAACCTTTTCATTGCGGGGTCAAACCACCTTTCCGATCCCCTCCAGCTCCCCGAATCCTGGCCATCCGCGCGCGTGAGTCACCCAACTTTACAATCCGGGCTGTGAGTCAGCGGGCGCCAACGCGCGCCCGGGGTGGAAGGCGCAGCGCTCTGCCCGCCGCGCCGCCGGGGCGCACGGAGAGCCGCGCGGGCTAGGTGAGGAATTCGAGCCCCGGGGCCGCGCATAACTCAGCTCCGAGTCACAACAACTTCGCCCCAACTCCGCCTGCCAATTAAGAGGATTCCGGGCGTCTGGAGCCTCCACGTCCCCGCCGGGATTGGGCTAAACCGCGGCGGATGCGGATGAACGCCCCCAATAAGCCGCAACTCCGCGCCCCCGAGGCCAGGCCGGGCTGAGGCGAGCTGGGGCAGCGCTACGGGGGTAGGGGTGGGAGGCGGGGGTGGGGAGAAGGAGCGGCGTGATGGACGCGGTGGACGGGACACTCGGGGAGAGAGTGGGGACAAAGGCTCCGGGAGCGCACGCTGCACCGGCCGGAGCGCCAGCCCGGGTGCGCACGGGCAACGGTCCGCGGGAGGGCTGGGATGCAGCGGTGGGGTGCGCGGTGGGCTGGACAGAGGCCACGAGGGAGGTCCCCTGCGCGGGCAGCGGGCAGCCGCAGGCCGGGGCGGCGCACCTGCCCAGGGGCTCCCCACACCCCAGCGGCCCCACGCTCGCTGCCCCTCGCCCCGGCCTGTCCCGCAGCCACAGACAGGTGGTGGGACCCCGACGCCGCCCCCCACCCCCACCCCTGTCCCGGGCGCGGAATTCCGGGCAGCGGCCACGTCCAGCGCCCGCAGGCCTGGCCGGGACAGCGCGAGCGGTGGCCGCCATCGCGGGCCGGGGCCGCACGCAGGGGAGGGGGCCGCGTTACCTGCGAAACCAGCGGGAGCAGCGTCTGCTCCACCGAGCGGGTTTTGATCTCGAGTCCCGAGTCGAAGGCGAGGCTCGACGGGCCGGGGCCATGCACCGCCCCGGCGCTGCGGAGGCCAGCGGGGCCCAGGGAGGCGGCCATGGCCCTCGGCCGGTCGCGCCGCCGGGACACCGCGCCACTGCGGGCCCCGCCGCCCGCCCGCGGCCCCGCCGCTGCACCCGCGCCGCCGGAGGCCCCGCCCCCAGGACGGCCCCGCCCCCGGACGCCCCGCCCACACCGGCCCCGCCGCTCCGGGATAGGCTCGTCCTGCGGCCCCGCCGCCGGGATGCCCCGCCCACACCGGCCCCGCCGCTCCGGGATAGGCTCGTCCTGCGGCCCCGCCCACCAATCTGACCCCACCCCCCGGGCCCCAATCCTGGGTCTCGTTGTCTGTCTCCTCCTCCTGTCTCGAGTGAATTCAGAACACCTTTCCCCCTCCTAAGAACGGAGAAACCAGACACCTGAGAGCCTCCCACGGCCACGTGGCCTCTTATCCGGGCCGGGACAAGCGTTTCCAGTTAAAACTTCCTGTTGTCTTCACACTAGGTGGTTGGGTCCTAATCCTGAATTCCAGCGCTGGGCTAGAAACTGTGCAGGAGCACAATTAAGTATCTCTGTAGGGAGGCTTTAAGCTCTGGACAGGAATTCTATCTGCACTGTTATTCAGGGCTTTCTCAGCACGGTTTTATCCCCTACTATCCTGCTTCTTTTCTTTGTGGGGTGTGTGTGTGTACACATGAGTACATGAGGCAGTGCTCAACTGTTACTGCCAAGTCTGTGCTCAGGAATCACTCTTGGTGGGGCTCCAGGGATCATCTGTTGGACCTGGCCTCCAAATGGGGTTGGCTATCCGCTCTATCAGCCACCATCCCTCCTTTTCTGATCACATCTTTCAACAGCAAAAAATTGGGCTGGATTAAAGATGAAATATTGAAAATGCAACCATGTAAGATTGAAACAGAGCAACCAACGAGTAAGAGTGGAGAGTAAATAGAACTGAGAAATCTCCAGACTACTATTCAAGAATTACATTTTCAAACTCATTTTCAAAATGGCATGCTTCCTAATGCTTGGCACAGCAGTTTCTTAACTGTTCACTGATCATTAGTGTAAATTGAGTAAGGATGGAAAGTCCATTGATTTGCTCGAGCGGGCACCAGTAACATCTCCACTGTGAGACTTGTTACTGTTTTTGGCATATCGAATACATCAGATAGCTTGCCAGGCTCTGCCATGCGGGCGGGATACTCTCAGTAGCTTGCTGGGCTCTCTGAGAGGGACAGAGGAAGGATGGAAAGTAGGCATATGGAAAAGTGTTTATCACTTATCAGGGAAATGTAAATCAAAATGACAATGAGGTATTATTTCACGCCAGTGAGAATGGCACATATCAAAAATACAGGAACAACCAGTGTAGTGGGGATGTGGTGAAGAAAAAGCAACCCTCACGAATGCCTTGCCACAGTGGCAGGGTGGGGTGGGGGGGAGATGGGATTGGGGAGGGTGGGAGGGACACTGGGTTTACGGGTGGTGGAGAATGGGCACTGGTGAAGGGATGGGTTCCAAACTTTGTATGAGGGAAGTATAAGCACAAAAGTGTATAAATCTGTAACTGTACCCTCACGGTGATTCTCTAATTAAAAATAAATAAATTTAAAAAAATAAATAAATAAATAAATAAATAAATAAAAAATTGAAAAAAAAAAAAAAAAGCAACCCTCACTCACTATTGATGGGGATCTTCTCTGGTTCAGCCTCTATGGAAACAGTATGGAGATTTCTCAAAAACATAATAGCGCCTCCATATGAACTGACAATTCCACTTCTTGGCATCTCTCCCCAAACACAAAAACATTAACTCAGAAAGTATATGCACACCTATGTTCACGGCAGCACTAAATACAATAGCAGGATGTGGGAACAGTTCAAATGTCCAATGATAGATGAGTGAATAAAGAAGTCGTAGTGCACACGCAAACACACACACTGGGATAGTAAGCAGCAGTAAATGAAATCTCACAGTCTACTGTAAATTGGATAGATCCAGAAGGCACCACGTTACTTGAATGAGGGGGAAAGAGAGGACAAATATCAGATGATCAACTCACTTGTGGTAAATAGAAAAACAAAGGAAAATTAAGACTTTGTGGGGTGTGTGTGTGCGTGTACACATGAGTACATGAGGCAAACCCAAATGATGACAAACCCTTAGTCTTGGATTATAAAGCTCGGATTACTCATGGGGATAGGGGATGAAATGGACCAGAAGTAACAATGACAGTGGTGTAGGGTCTTGGCCACTTTGATGGAAGTGAAATATGTAACTGTACAGTAACAAAACATTAAGGGTTAACACTATTAAATGTCACCTAAACTACAACTTTTTAAAAAAAGAAGGCTGAGGCTGGAGAGAGAGTACAAGCAGCAAGGCACTTACTTGCCTTGCACATGGCTGACCTGGGTTGAATCCCCAGCATCCCATATGGTCCCCCTCAAGGAGTGATTCTTGAGTGCAGAGCCAGGAGTAACCCCTGAGTATCCCTGTTTGTTTTGTTTGCTGGCCCCAAAACAAACAAAACAAAGCCAAAAAAAATAAAAAAAGCAAAAAAGAAAGGCAAGTTGTGAACCATTAGCCCCCAAGTGACAGGTGAGGGAAATAGATGAACACTTCTTACCTTAAACCACAAGAAGGTTATCACAAACACTTTGTAATCCTAGGCTTGACTTGCAGAGATAACACAGGGGTTACGGCCTTTGCTTTGCAGACAGCTTACCCGAGTTTGAATCATGGTTGTCACATATGGCCCTCTGAGCACTGCCAGGAGTAATTTCTGAGCATAGAGCTAGAAGTAAGCCCTGTGCACTGCTGAGAGAGGCCCAAAAGAACAGCAGCAAGAGTCCTAGACTTAATAGACTGAAGTACTTGTTCTCTGTGAATAAGCAATATCTGCCAATGAGTAGCTAGAGTTAAAAGTATTTGAGGTTAAATTAATCCACTTCTTAAGATGCCTGCTTCTCTTGCATGCGGCCAGTTCTAGGTTTTGATTCTCAATATCACAGATAGTCCCCCCAAAATACCAGGAGTGATCCCAGAGCACAGGGTTCAAAGGAAACCTTAAGCACAGTCAGATGTGGCCCTCAAAACCAAAAATAAGTAAGTAAATGAATAACCTATCCTTTTACCTTTTTCTCCATCTGTAAGATCAAATTGATGAGCTGACTGAGCAGTAGTATCTTGAGGTGTCAGAGAGTCTTTCTCAAGCACAGCCGAGACTATTCTCAGTGGGTCCAGCTGCCTGCCTGCCATTGCTCTGAGGGTACATTGTGGGGTCCAAGAGCCCCAGAGTTAAGCCTTCCTTGCTTCACTCGGGATCTGCCAAGTATTTTGTTTTTGCAGTGCGAGAGATTGAATCTTGGACCTCACACAAGCAAGTCAGTGCTCTACCAAGGAGCCATATCCCTGCCCCTAAAACATACACTCTTCACAGCTTAATACTTCCTTAGATACCTTAGATACCTACAAGGCCCACTTTCCCCCACCCCTGGAGAGTTCCGCTCAGCCTCTGACCTTTTCACCGCTTTAAGACACCCCAATTCCCGCCCCCAGAGAGGGGCAGGTGAGAGCCCTCCCCGCCTCAAGGGACCCAGCCCCCACAGCCGAAAACCTCCAGAACTCAACCGCCACCATGCTCACGGCCACTCTTCATACGCTTGGGCTGAGCCTCATCCATGAGTGAACCCCCCCGGAAAACCCAGGTATGCGAGACTTTGTGACTGAGAACTCTGGGTTCAATGGGACCAGGAACAGAGATCCTCTGCCCGTATCTCCATCTCTGGCAACTCAGCAGTCACACCCATAAACCACCTCTGGCTGGCGCCAGATAATCTCGTCATCAGCCACCATCCAGATTGCATGTCCTTCTCTCCTGGAAGGGAGCATAACATGACGCTCACCATAATCATGCCCCCAGAACCCACACCAGGCTGTTTCACTCAAGGCACTGGGGGGGGGGGCAGGTGAGAGCCCTCCCCGCTCCAAGGGACCCAGCCCCAGCAGTCAAAAACCTCCAGAACTCAACCGCCACCTTGCTCACGGCTGCTCTCCACATGCTCAGGTGGAGCCTTACCCACAAGTGAACCTATTCCTGGACCGAGTGGCACATTCGAGGCCTCTCGACACCTCATAGGACACACCCTACCCATACTCCAAGAGTACCACACCCTACCCATACTCCAAGAGTACCGCACCACATTTGATGGGGTTCAAAGTAGTAGGCAACCAATCTTAGAGGGAAATATATGTATTTTTTTACAAAAAAAGTACACAAGGCTCAACCTTGAACAACATGTTAGTGATCTCTTAGAGAAGGGCTTAATGGCCCCCGGGTGATATATAACAATCTTCACACTCTTTCTTCTAAGGATACTTTTTTGTAGCAATTTTAGTGGTTTTCTCATAACAATACAAAATACATTATCTCAGCTCTGCTTTGGGACAGGGATTGGGGTTTGGGATGGAAACATCCGAAATATGGTGGTGGGAAGGTGTAGTGGTAGTGGGGTTGGTGTTTGAATATTAAATGTAATCAAATATTATGAACTACTTTATAAAGTGAAAAAAATTTTTAATAAAAAAATGAAGACAACCCAATTCCTCTGGCCCGTCTTCCCTCACATAAGCTGTGGCTCTTTTATTCAGACTTGCCCATCTGGTAATGCCAAAAGAAAAAGATAAGATTTAAGACTCAGGGACTCATGGGTGGCTTTGCGAAAATCTGATTTCACTCAAGATCCAATTTCTCAACAGAAATGAGACTAAGTTCACCACATGATTCATTTATCACTAGTAATTTTATTTCAAAATATAAATATTTTACATTTACAAAAAGAGTGACATCAGTAGGTTATCAAAGCAAGTTAAAGCTAAGAAACAGCATTGGTGAAAAGAAAGAACATTGTTGCACTTGAATCATCTTTTCTTACTTTCCAACCATCTCTACTTTGCCTGAGAATGCAGAGAAGATACATTTTTGAAAAGTAACAGTTTAAAGCAATTACAACTATATATCCAAGCGGGGATTCACAATTATGTCCTGTTTTGAAACACTCAGTCACCAAAACCTGTACAGCACTGCTTAAGGACAATAAGGAATTTTCTTTGGGATAGCCATAATAAAAGCTTCACCTGTGGGGCCACTGAAATTAAAACAAACATACAGACAGACAAACCAAAAAAACTCAGCATTTGATTATAAACTGAAAATGTTGTTACTTGAAGATTTGTTTCTACACCTTTGCCTTTGAAATACAAAGCCAGAAGAAAAATAAGGGATCAGGCATGGGTTCAGGAAATCTGGACCTGGTGTCAGAAATTCTGCTACAGAATTCTGACTCCAACCTTTTTGAGGTGTAATGGGGGAAGAAAAAACAAACAAACCCACAAGAACTTGAGCCTTCTTCCCGTGTCTCATCCGATAATACTTAACACCAGCTCATCTTACAGCACTGTAAGGAAGCCAGTCTGGAAGTTATAAAGTGCCATACAAAAATGTTATTAAGACGGATCATTCTATCAACCACATCATCTGATCTTCAAAAAAAACCATGTAAAATGTAGCACAAATACTGCTTGGACACACCATAGGTGGGAAAGAATCTCTATACTTTAAGTATAGCTTTGAATGACAAGTAGGTTTCTCTCTTGTATCTCATTAAACTTTGAGATTTATTTATGGTTTGATCTGGTACCATGGCAACAGAGAATTTAGCATTCAGAATTTCCATGAAGAATGTCCTCTAAAAGAGCTGTAAACTTATTTGAGAGTCCTGTTTTGCAAAGGACAGTGGTCCTTTGAGAGGCTGGGGGGCGAGGGGGTGGGATGGGGGCTAGAGGGAAGGGGGGGCGCGCGTGCAGTTTAAAGTCAAATAAGTCTGGTAAACACAGTCTTTGTCCCCTCCTAGAAATTCACAATCTAGGACAGCATGCTGGAAACTCTTACAAGTCCTACAGAAAGGAAACGAACCCGGCATTCCTCAGTTTTAATTGACTGTGGAGTCCCCTCCCCCAGACATACTTTGTTCTCTTACAACATGTAACAACATTCCATGGACTGCGGCTCTAAAGAGCGCGTTTCCTCCAATGCCACTCAACTAGGAGGGGAAAGGAGAATAGAACAGGGGAGTGAAAGTGGAGTGAGAGAAAAAGCAACTCGCTGTGCTCTAAACTGTTACCCACGGGGCTCCCTGGGCCTGAGAAAAGCCACTTTACCTCCAGCTGCCTCCTATTCTAGAACTGACAGGCCCACCTACTTCCCTGTGGCCCATTCTAGCAGGAAATGTCCCCGAAAACACCTTAATTTACAAGTCTCTTTTTGCTGCTGTTTTTTTTTTTTTTGGGGGGGGCCTACCCTCAGCTCTGCTCAATGGGATCCTCCTGTCTCTATAACTGGAGTACCACGTGAAGCCTGGGTTTGAACCTGGCCTTCAACACCAAAACATTTACTCAGCCCACTAGGCCACCTTGCCAGTCCCTCTTGATGACTATTTTGGTTTTTCTTTTTTTTTGGGGGGGGGGGTTGGGGGGAGCCAGACTTACTCTGGTCCTGCACTCAGTGACACTCCAGGTAGTCGAAGTCACATGCAAGGCAAGCATCCCACCAGCTGAACTAATGTGCCCCCCCCCCCGCCCCACCACCACCCACAGGAGCTATCAAAACATGACTACTAAGTGATTTCACACAACAAGGTTTTTGTTTTGTTTTGGGGTTTTTTTTGCAGGTCCCTCAAGAAAGTTATGGCGGGGCCAGAGCAACAGTCCAGTGGGGAGGGCGTTTGCCTTGCACGTAGCTAACCCACTTCAACCCACAGCATCCCATATGGTCCCCTGAGTACTGCCACGAGTAATTGCTGAGTGCAGAGTCAGGAGTAATTCCTGAGCATCGCCAGGTGTGACCCAAAATGCCAAAGAGAACAAAAAGCAAAAACGAAAGAAGAAAAAGTAATGGATAAATTTTGGTGACAAATGTAAAGAAATCAATAGAAAGAAAGAAAACTTGTTCTGAGTTGGAAGGGACATTTGGCAGTATGTTGACAGAGTTAGTTCATCTGTCAAGTACAGATGCAAATGCTCCTGGAAGGATCTGGAAGATGTCCAGAGTACAGGTCAGGCCTAGGGTCTAGGAGGGTCTAGGAGGATTTTTCCCTGTATGTGTTGAGGTCAGCTCTATACAACTCATCTAAAATGAATTTGCACCAAAGCCCTAATGTAGCAGCTTTCAGGATATATGACAGCAGCAGCCTAGCAGCAAACGGAAGAACTACAACCAAAATAAGAACAGGGAGCTGTAAGGGGTCGCAAAGGATTCATCTGAAGACCAGGTTAGCCAGTGACCTCATGCAAATCCATTAACTGGAATACACTGTGTGTGTGTGTGTGTGTGTGTGTGTGTGTGTGTGTGTGTGTGTTTAAATACAGTATTGCCTTGACACTTGCGTGGGTTCCCTCCCACTGTGCAGAGTTTCAGTCTCTCCACCAGCTTCAGATGCCAAAGGACAACTGGGACAGAGAGCCCCACCCTTGCCATTTTTAAAGTAAGGCCGGCGTCTAACTGTTTGTCAGGGCTCGCTTCCAGGAACTGAGTAGGACGGGAATTTTGAAACTGAAGTTTTGGGGAGAATCCTGTGCCCTGTGCTCTCCCAGGAGGAGATGCGTGTCTACAGACAGAAGATGCATCACCTGCCGCCTCCTCCCAGGCTACACCAGTGGTGCTCAAATGGGGGTCACACAGCCTTACCTGGGACCCCCCAGGATTGTATACAGGGCCACAGTGGTGAGCAGGAGGCCAACGGGTGGGTGGGGATGGTCCCAGGAAGGAAACAAGCTTGGAAGGGGACCATGGAAGGAGAAAGGTTGAGAAACACTGGCTTAGAAATGTGAAGTTGAAACTGGCCTTTGCAGGGGGTAAAGAGGGGTGGGGAAACCCAGCCATGCTCAGGGCTTACTCCTGGATCTGTGCTATGCTATGTGCTATGTTATGTGCTATGTGTGCTATGGGGTGTCGGGGATTGAGCCCAAGTCTGCCCCGTGCAAGGCAAGTGCCTTACTACTGTATTATTGCTCTGGCTCCCAAACTGATGTTTAGTAAAGCTATAAAACTTAAGACATGGCCACAGAGTTTCTGCACTTGTTTTTTTTTTTTTTTTTTTTGGCGGGGGGAGGCAGGAATGTGTGTGTGTGTGGGGGGGGAGTCATGCCCAGGGGTACTCAGGGGTTATTCCTGGCTCTGCACTCAGGAATTATTCCTGGCAGTGCTCAGTGAACCATACGGGATGCTGGGGTCGAATGCAAGGGGCAGCCGTGTAAAAGGCAATCACCCCAAATACTCACTCCAGGCCCTGCACTTCGGTTTTATGGAGGCTACTTCTCCCTTTGTCAAATCACTGTCCCCCAGGGAAACTTCTGGGTCAAATCTTGAGAATCTGAGTGTTTGTCATCTTTAAGACCTGATCTTGAGACACCTTCCTTTCCATTTGATCTACTGCCTCCTTGTTGTCTGGGAGGGTGTGGGGCGACATTATTCTCTGGGTTTAATGGTTCCTAGAAGACACCCCCCTCCCAAGTCTGTGAATCTTCTTTTTTTTTTTTTTTGGTTTTTGGGTCACACCTGGCGATGCACAGGGGTTACTCCTGGCTCTTCACTCAGGAATTACCCCTGGCGGTGCTCAGGGGACCATATGGGATGCTGGGATTAGAACCCGGGTCGGCCGCATGCAAGGCAAACGCCCTACCCGCTGTGCTATCGCTCCAGCCCCGCAAGTCTGTGAATCTTCTGAGTATGTAGGCAGTTGTTGGACTCCTGGGGCAATCCACAATTTTTGGGGGAGGGTGGGAGGCTGGAGGCGGGCACACACACTGACACAGACACACAGACACACAGACACACACACCCTCTTCCTATGTAAGGCTTACTCTGGACTTTGTGTTCAGTGCTCACTCCTGCCAGTTCCTGCGACACCACATGTGGTGCTTGGGGATAAAATCGAGTCAAGTGCATATGAGGCAAGTGCCTTACGTGGTGCACTAGTGCTCTGGCCTCATACTTCTTGTAAGTGCTTCAGTCCGGGAGCAAGCCTGCCCCCGCTCAGTCTGACCACCTGAAGCTGCCCTTTCAGGTCTCCAACAGCCCCATCCTGCAGGAGCCTTGTATTAGCTAAGGGCGATTTTGTGGATTTTGAAATTCACTTTATTCATCTAAAAGCACTTTTTTTTTTTTTTTGCTTTTTGGTCACACCAGGCAATGCACAGGGGTTATTCCTGGCTCTGCACTCAGGAATTACTCCTGGTGGTGCTCAGGGGACCATATGGGATAATGGGTTTCGAACCCGGGTCGGCTGCGTGCAAGGCAAACGCCCTACCCGCTGTGCTATTGCTCCAGCCCCAACATCTGAAAGCACTTTTAAGGAACATCGTTACATACGCACCCCAAGCCACTGCGTTTATTTTCCCAATATAACTGCGTGAATTATAGCTAAAAACTGAAATACTATTTGGAAACAAACCTGATTTCTCTTTCAACCCTTTGTATGCAAATTTTTTCATTTGAGCAATACCCATGACCTAGCTAAGATTTAATAAGGGAGAAAGAGCCTTTTCCTTATGAGTTATTCCCTACAACTGTTCAGAGCCTGGCAAGAAAGCTAGAATTTGGCAAACTTTCAGCAAACTTTTTTTTTTTTTACTGAATTAGTGACTGAGTCACTAACTAAAGAAAAGAGTGAGTTATTGAGCGGCCAATGTAACCCTTGGTCGTAGATCAGAGTTTAATCACTGAGGAACTTGTGGTGAAAATAACAAATCTGCATGTTTATTGTGTAAACAAAGACCTCACCTCAGAGTAACTTTTAGATGATTTTCTTAAGGAATTTCAGTTACGTTAATCATCATTATTTATGCTTCTTAATGAGGATGCCTTAGGGAAAAAAAATTTTTTTTAAACAAAAAACTTTTAAATGTATTCCCAAAAGGTAAGCTCTGATCCTATAAATGCTTTCTCCTTCATATTCTCTTGAAGTCTGAGGACCATGATTTACAGCAGAGAGCCCCAGGGAGGAAAGGACTCATTTCCAGCACAGGAATAAGAAAACCTGCCTCTCAGCACTGGGAAAACTGCCTGAGGAAGCAGAAGAAACACTATAATTTGACAGTCTGCGAACTATGAAGGGGCCCGAAAGGTCTCAGGTCAAACACTATTGAACTTTCTGACTCTGAATTGGTCACTGCTCTGCATCTCCGCTTTCCCACCCGTGTGAAAACTGCTGTGAAAGAATATAAAGCTCTATGTAGACTGATGTGCAATCCTACGCTTCCCCAAGAAAGGTTGAGGGGGAAATACTAATACTGGTCATCGTGACTCTGAGATTATTTTTTGTAAGTCCCGATTTATTCAACAAGCGTTCACCTAGTGTCCTCTGAGCAAGGCACTGCGCTAAGCCGTGGAGAAAGACCTCATGGGTATAAAATCTACTGCTAATAACTACTTGGTGGGATTCCAAACAATGAAGTGGTTATACACTGAACAAACCACAGCACTGCCACACCTGAGCGTTTTCTCTTGAAATATTTGGAAACGAAAGACGTCACCGCAACCGGAATCCTATCAGATTGTTACCATGAAAAGCAACTTAATAGGTATTTGTACTCCTAGTGGGGGAGGCCAAGTTTTAAAAAAAAACGTGGCAATGGTTTCTTGGTTTCTTGGGTGAGGGAAGAAAGAATCGGGAAGAGAAATCTTGCAGTCCTTAGGGACCTCCCGTCACTGCTGGAGATGAGCTGAACTCCAAACAAGCTCCAGCCCACCCAACGGACTGTTCCCTCTCACAGAGGCCCAGGCGTGGTGGGAGAAGGGTGGGAGGGTCCTTCCTCCTGCTCCAGCAATGGCAAACCAAAAGGTGAGAGGCCGCAGGATTCGGGAGGGACTGGCAGAGGGAAGTCGAGAGGACTGATTGCTTCAAGCTGGAGAGAAGGACATAGGAGAGACTTCCAACAGCAGGTAGTTTAGGGTTCTTAAAATAACTTTTATAAATACGTACTTTAATAGCATAGAAAGGCGAAGTGGGGGGAGAATTCAAGCCATGGTACCAGTGTATAAAACGGAAACAGTTCAAGCCATCTTAGCAACAGGCAGGTACGCCACCACACTGCTGAGCTCTAACGCTGCGCTGGAAGCTGCGAGCAGCCCTCAGCAAGTTCACTCTTGTCCAGGCCTCCCGGGAGGAGGCCGGGCGCCTCTCTGCTTCCCCGGGCTCTGCGCGGACGGAGGGGCCGCTCCTTCCCTGAGCTCGGCGGAGGCGCGGCCGCAGGGACAGAAGGCCACGCCGAGTGGACTCACTGCGGACCTTCCCCAGAGGAATCTCCTTGGTGGCCAACAGGTCAGTCGATGGAAGATTTCATCTCCTCAGAAATGTCACGAAAAGTCCTAGAAGGAAGAAAGACAAAACAATTAAGTTTTTGCTGGTGGGAATGCCGGCTAGTTCAGCCCTTTTGGAAAACAGTATGGACAATTCTCAAAAAACTTGAGGTTGAGCTCCCATTTGACCCAGCAATACCACTGCTGGGAATATATCCCAGAAAAGCCAAAAAGTATAGTCGAAGTGACATATGCACTTATATGTTCACCGCAGCACTGTTTACAATAGCCAAAATCTGGAAAAAACCCGAGTGCCCTAGAACAGATGACTGGTTGAAGAAACTCTGGTACATATATACAATGGAATACTATGCAGCTGTTAGAAAAAATGAGGTCATGACGTTTGCATATAAGTGGATCTACATGGAAAGTATCATGCTAAGTGAAATGAGTCAGAAAGAGAGAGACAGACATAGAAAGATTGCACTCATCTGTGGAATATAGAATAATAGACTATAAGACGAACACCCAAGAATAGTAGAAATAAGTACCAGGAGGTTGTCACCATGGCTTGGAGGCTGTTCTCTCATTCTGGGCAACTCAGAGAAGGGACAGCAAGTAAAATGTGGTTGTTGGTCATGTGGGGGAAAGATGATGCGGGCCAAATATAGACTAGAGACTGAACGCAATGGCCACTCAACACCTTTATTGCAAACCACAACACCTAATCAGAGAGAGAGAACAAAAGGGAATACCCTGCCATAGTGGCAGTGTGGGGTGGGGGGAGACGGGACTGGGAAGGGGGGGTGGGATGTTGGTTTTACTGGTGGTGGAGAATGGGCACTGGTGAAGGGATGGGTTATCAAACTTTGTAAGGGAGAAACATGAGCACAAAAATGTATAAATCTGTAACTGTACCCTCACGTTGACTCACTAATTAAAAATAAACTATAAAAAAATAAATAAATAAAATGATTTTGTTATAAAAAAAAAAAAAAAAACAATTAAGTTTTTGCTTTGGGAAAGGAGGCAGGGAAAAAAAATTTTTTTTAAAGAAGACAACCCACATACATTGCTGTAAGAACAGGAAGGAAGCAAAGAAGGGAGCGAAGAAGGAAAGAACGGAGAAACCCTCTAGTGACTAACTGCCAAAGAACAGTTAGCACTTCTGTCATCAAAGTCCCAACAATGCTACAGAGGCAGGATTTTTTATTTTTTTTCTTCTCTTTTACTATACAGTATTTTTAAAATTTTTAAACTGAATCACAGTGCGATACACAGTTCCAAAGTGTTCCCGATTCAATTTCAGTCATATCATATTCCAACACCCATCCCTTCAGCAGTGTACACTTCTCACCACCAATGTCCCCAGTTTCCCTCCCGCCCGCCTCTATGACAGGTCCCTCTCCCCTCTCCCCCCCTATTGTCATACTGGCCTGTATGAATAGTTTCAAGGTCTCCTAATCATCTCTCATTCTTCAGTAAGAACTCCAGGGTTTGGGGTTTGTTTGTTTGTTTTTTGTTTTGTTTTTTGTTTCTTTTACTTTTTGGGTCCATCCAGGGCAATGCTCAGGGGTTTACTACTGGGTCTGCAGTCAGGAATCACTCCTGGTGCTGCTCGGAGGCCTATATGGGATGCCGGGGATCAAAACCAGGTCAGCTGCGTGCAAGGCAAACGCCCTCTCACTATACTATCACTCCAGCCCCAACTCCAGGGCTTTGCAGGGCCTGCTGTCTCCCTCTATCATTTTCCCTTGAAACCACACGTGAGCGTGAGACTGCCAATCTTCATTCTGGATTCAGATGGGGCCGGCCTGCTGCAGAGCTGCAGCGTGTACAAGGCACTGTGGCAGCTAGGTTGCCTTTGCTACAGAATTTACATGCCGAAGCTTGGATACTGTCACCCGGTCAAGTCTGCATCTGTCCTGGCAGCCAAATGGTCAGTTTTTCTAATGCACTTAAAAGCTCTAGTACCCAAGGACACTGGGATGAAGAAAGCCCCCAAGGAGATACAACAGTCACGGGAGTGAGGAATCGACTTCTACCTGTCCCCTGTTATTCTGAATGCTGCTGGCAGTAGGCTTTGCTGGTTTTCTGTAGTAGTTTTTTTTTTTTCGTGTTTTATTACTGTTTTATTGTCTAGAGCCAAATCTCTCTTAAATGAGATAGTACTTTACCAGAAGTTTATTATCATCCTTTGGGTAGAAGTCACTGTACTCTTTTACAACACTAGAAAATGACTGAGTTCAGAATGCCGGCACTTTTCAAAAACAATTTCAGGGTTAGGGATGTGGCTCTGTGGTACAGTACTTGCTTTGCATGTATGAGACCCTACGTGTAATCCCCCACACTGCAAAACATTAAAAACAACAATAACTTTTTTTGTCTTCATTACATTTGTAATGTAAATCATAGAAATCATAGTGGGAAATACACACACACACACACACACACGCACGCACGCCATTCGGAGAGCCCAGCAAGATACCGAGGTATCCCGCCTGCACAGCAGAGCCTGGCAAGCTTCCCGTGGCATATTTGATACGCCAAAAACAGTAACAATAACAGGTATCATTCCCCTGACTCTGAAAGAGCCTCCAGTTGTTGGGAAAGACGAGTAAGGAGAGGCTGCTAAAATCTCATGGAGGGGACAAATGAAGACATTACTGGCGCCTGCTCGAGTAAATCGATGAACAATAGGATGACAGTGATACAGTGATTACATTTGTAGCCACATGACTTAGACTATGCTGTACCCTCTTACAAAGGCCAAAATTACAAAGCAATTACCCAAGTCACAGGTTTCTAAACTCATCCTGCAAAATTTCTTTGAATTTTCAAGACCCCTGCAAGTTTATTCATCCTGTGATATACAGCTATGTTTTATTTTCCTACCTCCAAGTGTCAGTTGTTGAACACACATATTTCTGCTTTTTCATCAGAAACAGACCTAAACAGACCTAAATTAGACTGCAACAAAGGGATCTCAAACATCAAGGGCTAAGAAACATCATCAAATACTCCCTACAGAAGAGCCAGGGTTGGTCCTCCAAATACCCTTTACTTGGTTTTCCCTTCTCTATCTGAGCTCCTTTTCCCCCAGCATTTGAGGTTGACTTCCAAGTCATGGAGTAAAACTTGGGTTGTGAGATGCAAACCGAATATAGGCTGTAGATCGAACACAATGGCCATTCAATGCCTCTAGTGCAAAAGGCAAGAGAGAACAAAAGGGAATGCCTTGTTACCAAGGCAGGGTGGGGTGATGGGCACAGGGTGGTGGTGGTGGGAGGGATACTGGGAGCATTGGTGGTAGAGAATAGGCACTGGTGGAGGGATGGGTATTTGATCATTGACTGAAATGCAAGCACGAAAGTTTGTAAATCTGGAACTGTATCCCACAGTGATTCACTAATAAAAAGTTGAAAAAAAAAAACATCAAGGGCTAGCTCACAGCCATAGAAACAAGAGGCAACAGAAAGTTGTCACAAGGTACAAAGCACCTAAAAATTCATAAAGCAAGAACTTGGAGCTTTGAGTGCAAACCCACGCTCTCTTACTCATCCTGTCCCGTCAACTTCCAGGTCAAATATTTAGCAGGGCTACGAAAGCCAGGCAGAGACAAATTAAAGACCTCCTGCTTTTGCACAGTGCCAGGCGTACTCCCGTCCATCGGAGAGGCCAGTTGGCTCTGTGCTTTCACTGGACGCTGCCCGCTCCCCTACGCCTCCACCCTCACCAGCACGCGCTCTGCTTCCCAACTCCTGCAGCTCGGAGCCTAGACAAGGTGATGTGGCCAAACCCTCCGTGCAGCACCTGCTCAAAGGTCAACCATGCAGTGAACTCAGTGTCCTTCAGTATGTTCATAGCACGAGAAAGTCCCCCATGGATGTGAATGTTCTACACGTTTTATATCCACATATACAGACACAGATCAAATCAGGGTTTCTGGCATCTTAATCACAGACAACTTTGTGAAGTAGATGTTTGGTAGCATCCCGGACTCCCTATCTACCCACTAGTGCTAAGAATCAAAATTTCTTGAGATACTGCCAAATGTAGGGAGCCATTTTGCCTTACTGATCTTATTCTGTCACTATCTGTTTAATCACTAGCTAACCCCATGCCACACCTAGCAAAGGTTGCCACTCCTAATCTTACTGATCTTATCCTATCAGCATTTGCTTATTACTAGCTAAATCCCGTGCCACACCCTGCATTTCTATTGGGGGTCCCGGCACCACCTCCTCCCAGCAGGGAGGTATAAATACTGTAACTGCCATAGAATAAAGGCCTTTTCTCCCTCCTCCGGGCTCTGCCTCTGTTCATTTGGCTGCCCTATGAAGGGTTCTCCCTGCTGAACAGAACGAGACCTCCACATCGACTTCCACAGACAAATATGCCCGAGGCAAGGGAATGAAATCAAGCACCCCCACCCCAATCACTGGGTCAGTGTCTATTCATATATGTAGATTTCCAGGATTATTATAATTGGGGGGGCGGGGAATGTGAGCTGTTTTGTGCTACATCTGGCGGTGCTCAGGGCTTACTCCCGGCTCTGTGCTCAGGCATTACTCCTGGCAGGGTCTAGAGGACCACAGACAGTGCCAGGAACTGAACCCAGGGTTGGCCATGCACAAGGCAAGCGCCCTGTCCGTGGTCCTATAGCTCTTACCCATCATGTATGTCAATTTTCAAAGTATCAACTTAGGTTTTTAGATTTGTATATTGGAAAAGTTGGCTGCAACCCATCTTAGGATAAATTCCAGTTGGCACTCAAATCCAAGAAAACCCTGGCAAATCTTTAAAACCATCCCCAAATAATCACTATTACAAAGTGTTTTTCAAAGTTGGTTTCTAAACCCATCCTTCGACATTTTCAATTTTTTATGAAACCTGCAAGTTTGAACTACCTAAATCCTCTAAATGTTACATAAAAAATTTTCGCCTCCAGGCAAAGATGGATGAGGTACGATTAAGACTGCTGTTGGCCTGGTGACTGGTTTTTGTTGACAAGTAAGCTAAGCTGTAACCTTGAAATTCATACCTGCTATTCAATTCTGCCTTAGGGCCAAGAAGGTCTCCAAAAGCACTCAGGTGCAAGAAAACAAAGTACAGTAAGCTGAGAAAACGGGAAGAACGTTCCATCTCAACATTACACCTTCCCGAGATGCTCAGGGTGGTGTACTTGCGTCACGTGCGTCGAGAGCCCCGTGGAGGTAACGTGAACAGGATGTGAAACTGCTGGAAAAGGGAAAATGCAGAGCCCTGAGATACACAAACGATTTCTCTCCAGCCTCACGAAGAGGCACGGTGCTAACTAACCTGAGAGGCTCATGACACTTTCGAATTCCGAAGCTGTGAAGAAACACGCTGTGCTGACGGCATTTTCCAGAAGAAGGTCAAAATTCTACCTAAGTCATCTAAACGCAGTGGTCCCTGCCAAATAAGAAGGCTCCCTGTAGTCCTAAGGACGTTAATAGAATTTCTCACGCCGTAACAAGCAATACAGAAGGTGGGTGAGGGTGTCAGTGGGGTCCACGGACTGCCATTCTAGGGTACGCTTTCTTCAAAGTGTCTGTGAGGTTAAAAAAGAAAAAAGAAAAACACACCCTAATTCATGTCATTGCTACTATTATTTTTCAAGTGCTGGGAACTGAATCCGGGGTTTTATACATGCGAGGCATGCACTCTGCCACTGAGCTACATCCCCAGCTGCTTAAACATTTATTAATTTTTTTTTTTTGCTTTTAGTAGTTCAAAATTGCTGATTCCCAGTCTCCCAGAAACTGAGACTAAGTTTGGTCATTAAAAAAAAAAAAAATTAAGGCTTTGGGGCCAGAGAGATAGTACAGAGGCTAAGGTACTTGCTTTCCATGCGGCTGAGCCCAGTCAGGATCCCGAGCACCTCCAGGACATCAAGAACAGAGTTGGGAGGCACAGAGCACAAGACACAGGGTGGCCCTGGAGCACTGCCCCTGACAATAAACACAAAACTAAATAAAAGGCTTTTAGACTTGGGTGGGTTTGTATCTGCTCAGCCTTTGACAGCGCAGAGCTACGAGAGCTGTGACAGAACACATGCCCTCCCGCTAGCTTGCACGTCCCTTCTCTGCCAAGGAATCTCCAAACACATTCCCAAGGCTGGGGCATACTACTTCCCATCCTCACCGACCAGACTCAAGGTTATAATTCCTGAAAAATATGCGTATCTGATCTGCTCTTGGACTCGCTCACCTCTTTCACCAAATTCCCACTGAGCCAGGCTGGGAGACAGTACAGTGGGGAGGGCACTTGCTTTGCACACAACCCGTCCAGAGGCGATCCTCGGCACCCTGAATGGTCCCGCATGCCCAGCGGGAGTCATTCCTGAGCACAGAGCCAGGAGAAAGTCCTGAGCACAACCAGGTGGGCCCCAAGAAAGTTCTGTTGTGCATTTTCTGTGTGCCAAACACCATGGCAGGAACGGCAACAAAGCGCCGGGCAAGTCCGAGGGAGCTGCTACTTGCAGAACGCTCCCCGCCGGGAGGGCGGGTAACGAAACACGCGTTCACGCGACGTGACTAGATCCCAGGAGGAGACGCCGAGAGGACACAGAACACAAACTACTGACCTAGTCTAGGGAGGGTCAGTACAGCTTCGCAGAAGTCATAAGCCAGGATACTGAGCTTGGCTAGAAACAGAGTGGTGCGTTTTTTCTGGTGTGGGCTATTCCTGGTGTGGTGCTCAGAGGTGTGGGTGTCCCTACGTGGAGCCCGGAGCACCGACGTGAAAAGCAAGTGCTCCCGCCCATTGAGTCATCTCCCTGCCATCTTACTGATTTACTTAAATTTTACATGCCAGAAGCTTGGATGATGGTGGACTCAAAGTAACCACCTTCCCTTTATTTTTCTATTTGTCAATTTGGGGTGGGGGGGCGCATACCCAGTGGTGCTCAGGGCTTACTCCTACTCAGGGGACACACTCAGCTGGGCCAAGGGGTCCACAGCTGGGGCCAGGGATCAAAACAAGGGTGCTCTGTGCAAGGCAAGAACTCTACTACCTCCCCAGCCCTTCCCCTTAAATATTTTTTTAAGAAAAACTTATGTAAGCTTCCAGAGTCCAGCTTTTGCTTTGGGGGAGGGCAGGGTTTGCTTTTGTTGCTGTTTTGGGGCCACACCCAGAGGTGCTCAGGGATTACTCCAGGTATGCTCAGGGAGACGGGGTGCCAGTATGAGCCTGGAACTCCTACGTGCAAAGTATGTGATCCAGCCCTCTGTCATCTCCCAGGGCCCTTATTTACTTATTTATTTTAATCTCCTTCCCCTGTCCTACTAAGGGAAAGAATTTTGCTGGCAACATACCACCACTTTTAAAAATGGTGAATTCACATGCAAAGTTAGAGTCTTTGAGTGTCTTTTTAGAGGGGGTGGTAGTGGAGGGGAGAAGTAAGCCCCTTCCTCTTATTTTCAAGAAAATAAAAATTGATTTGCCAGTGGGTTACAATAAAATGTAACTTTCAGGCATGTTTTTGGGTTTGTTTGTTTTTTAAAGCTTTGGGGCCCCACCCACTGGTGTTCAGGGGCTACTCTTGGCTCTGTGCTCAGAGGTCATTTCTTGCCAGTTCCCAGGGGATCATATGTGGTGCCAGGGGTAGAATCAGCACCAGCCACATGTAAAAAAAGTGCCCAAATCCCTCTATTTTCCCTGTGAACTCCTGACACCTTGGTGCGTGAATAGCCCCAGAGCCCAGGTTCCAGAGAGAGGCCTGAGAAGGCCCCTCATGCCGTGTCGTGTCGCTGAGCAGGGAAGCACATGGTGCCCCTCGGCGCCTCCAAATAAAACCCTCAAGGTTAGCATGAAGGTCATGAGAGTGCCAGTGTTTTTGTAGAACACCTCCTTATTTCAGTCTGCAAAGTCAAAAAACTAACTTCTTGCTCTTTTAAAACAGGACATGCAAATCTTAATTACCAATCCTTCTCCCCCCAACTCCCCCACCCCCCATAAAAAGACACTCAAAGACTCTTTAACTTTGTATGTGAATCTGTGAAAGACATTCCAGTCAGGTTAAGAATCTGTGAAAGATATTCCAGTCAGGTATAGCTTATAAAAACAGGAGTGAATTACTAATAACTTTTGCAAAGAGGAAAGAGAGCAGAGTGCCTAGGAGACACATTCCATTGTCCCCTTCAGAACCATCAAAGTGTGACAGAGGGCAAAAGGAAATCTGAACACGAGAGCAACATTCCCAGAGAAGTCCCTGGGATAAGCTCCAACCTCCTCCTTGAAAGGGTTTGTTTTTTTCTTTTCAGTTTACAATTAAGAGACTGCTGCTCAGTTGGCAACAGGCGTGAAATAAGCACATCAAATCAAGTCTACCATCCTGTCCAAAAAGCAAGAAAATCGAGTACTCTAAGAAAATCAACCTAAGAAGACCAGTTATTCTAAGACATGTGACTATAGGAATCGAAGTTCTAAAAGCTAAAATCTAAAATCTGACAATCTAAGGAAATTAAGTATTAAATTAAGTGCTGTCAAATGAGCACAGGAATGTTTCTGTCCTTTCCCACACTTCCGAAGCAGCCCCCACCCACCCCAGCCCCACGGTGACAAAGGGAAACAGAAGTGGCAGGTTCTGACGGCCCGATGGGAGCCAAAGTGGCCATCTGAGCTGAGTGCGCCCTGCCCACACCATCCAGCCTGCGCCCAGGCTGTGTCCTCCACTGCCAGGAGCAAGGAGCAGAGGGCAAGGGGGGTCCTCCATCTCGGGAGGAAGGTGCTCACGCATCAGAACTGAGCCGAGAGCACACACCAAGCCCTGCGCATGGGTACACGGATGATGCATCTTCAGTAAGCGCGTCCACCCATCCTCTACGATGAATTTCTTGTGTGGGGCCATAGCTGGCGGTGCCCAGGGCTGACTCCTGGCTCTGCAGTCAGGGAGCACTCCTGGCGGGGCTCCGGGCACCTTACGTGTTGCCGGGGACCATGTGATACTAAACGTCTCACCTGCTTTACTACTGCTCCAGCCCCTATCATCACAGTCTGAGGTAAAGCAAGAGCGCCTCGACTAAGTCAAGCCCTCCCACAGCTCTGGAGAGACTTTTTCATCACCTAGATTTCCCGGGAAGTGGGATCGACCTGGCCCCTGCCATGCAGCAGCCACCAGGGAAGGACCAAAGCCACTTTAGCACAAGTGCAAAGCAGTGCCACACTGTAAACAAGAAGGACCAGGTGCCACTTACGAAAGCACTGGCCGGAAGGACGTAACCGAACCCGAGGGCTTAGGGAGGCTTTGCTGATGACCTGACATCTGAGTGGAGGGAGACCTGAATGGCCAGGAGTTAATTAAGCCAGGGAAGATGGGGGAGGGGCGTCTGTCCAGAGAGAAAGAGAGAGCGTGAGAAACAGCAACCATGGGGGGCCCTGACAGTAAGCCAGGGAGCTTTGGGGTCAGACATTCCAGGACACGTGAGGAAGGCACATGTCATTATCCTGATAGCCCTTGGTAGCAGTGTCCACGGTGTTGGTTGATCTTTCTCCTACAAGCAACCGGGAGAGTCAGTTGCGGCAAGAGAATCTGAGCAGGTATGTTGTATTCTGTGTCTGTAGCACTGTCGTCCCGTTGTTCATCGATTTGCTCTAGCAGGCACCAGTAACATCTCCATTGTGAGACTTGTTGTTACTGTTTTTGGCATATCGAATACGCCACGGGCAGCTTGCCAGGCTCTGCCATGCGGGCGGGATACTCTCGGTAGCTTGCCGGGCTCTCAGAGGGGCGGAGGAATCGAACCTGGGTCGGCCACGTGCAAGGCAAACGCCCTACCTGCTGTGCTATTATAGGCTGTGTACTGAACAGAACACAGCGGCTGCGGACGGGAGAAGGGCACAGGGCACCTCTCCACGCCTCACATCCTCCTCTGTCAGACAGGAAGGGCAGTCTCCCCTAGCCTCATGAGAAGACAAAGGGCTGACTGAGTAAACTACGACAGCATGTGACATGTTGTGTCACAGAACTGGGCACTCAGCAAGTCCCAATCCACGTCAGCCGTGGCTGCTTCTGTTCCTCCTGAAGAGGTCGGACTTCCCACTGAAGAACGATGACCCCAAAGGCTGACGTCCATGCCCTCTGCTTGTGTTAGCCCCAGGTTTGACCCCCAGCACCACAGAGCCCCTGAGCACCAGTAGGTATAGTCCCTATCCCTCCACCCTCCAAAAAAGAGAGAGTAAAGGTACTGAACATACTATTTTTTTCTTTTTTCAGAAGCCCTCAACATCCATTGAAATCAGAGTAAAAGCATTTTTCATTTGTTTACTGGGCTACGATGTATAGCCTTGCTGAGGAATGGGTCACTCCTAACATACTCGGGATCACCTGAGACGCCAGCGACTGAACTGGTCACAAGCAAGGCAAGCACCGAACACATGTACTATCTCTCTGGCCTCGTATGAGCATTTTTTTCCTTTCTGAGTCACACCCAGCAATTCTCAGGGATTCCTGGTTCTGCATTCAGGAATTATTCCCGGTGGTGCTCGGGGGACCTTATGGGATGGTGGGAATCGAACCCTCGTCAGCCGCGTGCAAGGCAAACGACCTCCCCGCTGTGCTATCACTTCAGCCCTGTATGAGCATTTGTAAAGGGACAAACCTGTCCTGGAAAAGGAGGCGGGGAGAGAGTGTAAGAGCCAGGAGCAACACACTTTCCAGAGGTGGACAGCGGGCTGACACTCGAGGACCCCGCGGAGTCTGAAAAGCAGAATCCTTAGGCAGCTGTGAGGACAGCCAGGAGGCAGGAAGTGCGATTTATTCAGCAAACCACCCCGCCCCACCCCTACCCCATCAAGTGACTGTGGACGTGGGCTGCTTGGGTACGGGAACGGGCGCATAGGCAGCTGAGACTCTAACTCAGACACTGGGCAGTTGTTGTGTGCATTACTAAATACATTCTGGCAGGCCGTGGGTAAACTTGGTACCAAGCGCTTTGCCAGTCCTGCTGCTGGTTTAGAGAAAGAGTTTCAGCCTCCTGCCTGGATGCGGATGGCTTGGCTTTCCGAACTCCAGAGCGAGTTAAAGAAAGGGGGACTGGAGAGCGTTGCGCACACGTGTTGGCCCAACCCTGTCTCTGGAGCACAGGCATTGTGGAGCATCAGGAAAGGCCCTGAGTTTGATCCCTGGCACCAAAATACAAGCACAGGTAAAGAAATAAACCAGGGGGCCGGAGCGATAGCACAACAGGTAGGGCGTTTGCCTTGCACGCGGCCAACCCAGGTTCGATTCCCGCCATCCCATGTGGTTCCCCAAGCACCACCAGGAGTGATTCCTGAGTGCAGAGCCAGGAGTAACCCCTGAGCATCGCCAGGTATGACCCCCAAAATAAGCAAAAAAAAGTAAATAAATGAAAAAGAAATAAACCAACCCCAAACCATAAGGAAAAAAATAAAAGAGAAAAAAAAAACAAAACAAAATTAACTTTGCTAGCTTCTTTTGTTTTGCCTTCACAACTCTTGCTTTTCCTACCTTGGAATTATTCCTAGTTTTCTCTCAAATGAGAGCAAAATATTAATCAGCCAATTTTCTTCCTGCTGCCTGACCTGACTGGTGAGCCTAGGAGTAAGGCATCCAGTTTGCTGCGCTTGGCTGCTCTCAACTCACTGTTCACCCACTGTAACTGTAACCCACAAAGCAGAAGAGACAATGAATAGTATCATCTTTGTTAAACCCACTTTATGCCTACACCTTAGAGAGAGAGCATGTGCATGCCCAAGCTTGAAAAATCCTAAAACATCTGGAGACTGAAAATACGTATTGAATAACTACTGGGTCAAGGAGGAAATTCAATAGAACATTTAAAAATCCTGGAAACAAACGAGAATGAAGTCAGAAGTTATCAGGTCATGTGGGGTATACGCAAAAAACAATACTAAGACAGAATGAAGGTCAACGTCAGGGTTACACCAAGAAACAAGGGAAATCTCAAATAAAAAATCTGACCTCACATTTTAAGGCACTAGATTAAAAAAAAGAAACAAATTCAAAACTCATTAGAAAGTAGGATGCAAAAAGTTAAGAAATAAAACACAAATTATCGATGAGATCAAGAGGAGATAGTTTCTTGTAAAGGACTGTCATTGTGGATAAACCTTTAGCAAGGCTCACAGAGGTTTAAAAAAAAAAAAAAGACAGGAGGCTGGAGCGACAGCACAGCGGGTAGGGCGTTTGCCTTGCACACAGCCAATACAGGTTCGATTCCCAGCATCCCACATGGTCCCCCAAGCACCACCAGGAGTAATTCCTGAGTGCAGAGCCAGGAGTAACCTCTGTGCATTGCTGGGTGTGACCCAAAAAGCAAAAAAAAATTAAAAAATTAAAAATAAAAGTAAAAAATAAAGACAGTTGGGTTGGGTGGGTGGGCTTCAGAGGTGAGCAACTGCAGAAGGGAAGTGAAGAAAGTATAACTCCATATAGGCAAAGCTCGGGGCTGGAGTGATAGCACAGCGGGTAGGGTGTTTACCTTGCATGCGGCCAACCCGGGTTCAATTCTCAGCATCCCATATGGTCCCCTGAGCACCGTCAGGGGTAATTCCTGAGTGCAAAGCCAGGAGTAACCCCTGTGCATTGCCGTGTGTGACCCCCCCCCCAAAAAAAAATAGGCAAAGATTAAAGAGTTTTCTCCCAACTTTTTTTTGCTTTTTTTGGGTCACACCCAGCGATGCTCAGGGGTTACTCCTGGCTTTGCACTCAGGAATGACTCCTGGCGGTGCTTGGGGGACCATATGCGATGCTGGGGATTGAACCCAGGTTGGCCGTGTGCAAGGCAAATGCCCTACCCGCTGTGCTATCACTCCGGCCCCTCTCCCAACTTCTTATGTTGAAAAAGTATATGCCTAGAGAAAGATGAAAAGAGCAAAATCAACAACCATAGGTCCTTTATCTTCAGCAACCAGAAATATTTTGGAACAGGCCGGTGTTTTTTCAACCTTTTAACACTGGCAGACAGGTGGAAATAGAAGAAATATTTCACCAACTGCTAAAGCAGACGTGTAAAACAGTGTCTGTAATAAGGACACTCTTCTACCTATTATCCATACACAGCTCAGTATTGTAACAGCAAGGGGACCTTGCACTAAGCAGCAGAAACTTCCCTGTGGAGCGGCAAGAAATCTCTGAAAGCTGGCACGGGTTTGGACTGGCAGCCGAAAAGTACTTCTGCAAACAAGTTCTCCAGAGGCCACAGAAAAGAAGAGCAAGAGAACTAGTCTGCAGCTGGGGTCTTAGGAGCTGGGGAGAGGAAGCCCAGGACAAGGGGTGGGGGGGAAGTGCCTGCCACAGAGGCAGGCTGGGGGCAGGAGGGAAACTGAGGACAATGGTGAAGGGCCCAGTGCCGGAACAGGGTTGCCTGACACTTAATAATGAACTAACTTTGTAACTCTGTAATTCACAGGGATGAAGTTTAAAAAGTAATAAAATAAATAAGGTCCCCCTCTCTTAATCTGACAGGTCACTTCGACAGGAGAGTCTGCTACTTACTCCCTCTGACACCTAAGAAATTAAAGTTAATATAATATTATCTAGTGTTAGGTTCCAAAACCATCAGGTTTTCCAATTATTATTCAGAACAGAACTTAAACTTCACCTAGTCCAGAGCCACATCATGCATTCATGCGTTGCGTCTGTCCTAGCAACTGACTTTTCTTAAATCTAGTACACGATGCAATCAGTCTTTTACTTATATTCCTATCCTGACAATAACCATTCTGGCCCAGTTTAGTTTTTGAAGTGTTCCTTGGTCCAAGAAACCCAAAGCTGACACAGATAGCTTCGACTTGAGCAGCCTGTGTCGTCTTGGGCGGGGCACCCATATCCTATGTCAAGACCACGCAGGTCAGGAATACCGGCACAGGACAGCTCAGTCCCACGGTTCAAGGTCACTCGGCTTCGACTCACCGCTGCGTGGGAGCGGGCCAGGGGGTCTGGCTGGGCGTGGGCATTGAGTTCGTGGGACTCACTAGCATGGCGCTGTAGATGTTGGAGGCCACCACGAGGATGCAGAGCAGTATGGGGCCGATGATCGCTCCCTCCAGGCCGAGGTAGTAGGCGCCGCCCGCCACAGCCAGGCCGGTCAGGTAAGGATGGCCACCCCTGCAACGAAGAGCAAGGCCGGCTCAGGACATGAAGGCGATAGGAACCCAGGAGCCCAACCTGAACCTCTCTCGACCACCGAGGTCCTTCTCGGGTACCTCAGGCCGGGATGCTTTCCTTCCGTTGCCTCGATGCAGGGAACTGGGCACGGGTTGGAACAGCACAAGATCCAAGAATTTTCTTGCCCAGGGAACATATGGGACACCTGCCCTGGCCACAGGCCCGGCAAAAGAAGGAGTGAAGGCAGCCTGTCAATAGGTGTCTGGCACTGATCGTGGGGTCAACACTGCCTCGAGCTGGGCACGGAAGTCGCCTGGTAGGTTGGCTTTCATCAAGCGTCACTGTGTGGGCATTATTTAGCCTGTCGTTCAATATGATACTCTTGTATCACTGTCACTCAAAGATTAAATCTTCCGGCAACCTCCTAAAAGACCGTCTTTAATCACAGAGATAAAAGGCATCCAGAGGGCAAGGTCTGTTACGAAGCCCGAGAGTTTTCGTTCCGAGGAAGACCATGATGGTTGCCTGTTGGTCAAAGACTCACTTACGTAACTGAAGAAGATTGGGTAAACTGTAGTGTACCACACTAGTAGAACAAGTGAGGCCTAAATATAAGGTTAGATTCTCTTTGTTTCAATCATTGAAACACAGATCATTGGGCCAATTTAGCAAGAAACCCACCACTAAATAAATACTCTGGACAGTCTGTGTTTATTACATTTCGGTAAGTAATGTTTGAGGTGAGTCAGTCTTGAGGCAACTAATGTGTTTAAAATTTTTCTTCTTCGTTACAGAGTATAGTCTGAAATAGTAATCCAAAAACAGTATGTGAGCTATCTTCCCTAAACAATGCAATTGAGAAAAATTTCTATCAGAAGTTTTAAAGCTTTGGAGGCTGGTAAGATAACAGCAGGTAGGGCATTTGCCTGGCCTGTAGCCAACCTAAGTTCAACCCCTGGCACCCGATATGGTCCCCCGAGTCCTACCAGGGGTGACCTTTGAGCACAGAGCTAGGAGTAAGCCCTGGCATGGCTGGATATAGCCCCCAAACAAAGAAAGAGTTTTTGAGCTTTAAAAATAATAAGTATTGGGGTTTTTTTGTTTTGTTTTGTTTTGTTTTTGCTTTTTGGGTCACACCCAGCGATGCTCAGGGGTTACTCCTGGCTCTGCACTCAGGAATTACTCCTGGCGGTGCTTGGGGGACCATATGGGATGCCGGGGATCGAACCCGGGTCAGCCGTGTGCAAGGCAAACGCCCTACCCGCTGTGCTATCGCTCCGGCCCCGAGTATTGGTATTTTTATAGAGAATTGCTGCGTTGTTTCTGATGCTGGAGATTGAGCCCAGGATCTCAAACATGCAAAAC